>NC_092701.1:9064452-9154452 GCF_964275005.1 Diadema setosum
ACTTCAGTAGATTTAACATGATAGGATTGCTTGTTCTCTAAATATTTTAATTCCCAGGAATAATGTTTTTGAAACGATATCTGTACTATTTCATGTAAGTTTATATTAGATGCTAATCTCTATATTTTAGTTGTTGAAACTGTCCCTTTGTGTTTGTGTTTTAAAAGAAAAAAATATTTTGTATTTTCCATGCATTTCTTTGGGTGACAGTCAAAGCAAATGTATATTGTGGTAAGTATTTTTTTTTTTCGTGAATAGATCATAACTGACTTCACTCTGCTTGTACTAACTCGATTTTAAAAGCTTTAACACTTTTGCAGATATTTTTTCTTTTGGTCATTGTGTGGTATGTGGGGAACATCCATAACATCTGCAGGGCCTTGGTGTAAAGACCAGCTCATGTAATATCCAATGCATTTCCATGAAGTACAGCCGTACATGTACTTGTATGCTTATTCTTGCGTATGTGTCTAACTGTACTTAAAGTCAGCTTTAGATTTGTGCATGAGCAGATACGTGTATCTGAGAAATGCAACACATTGAAACTCAGGAGTTGTAATGAGCTATGTCATAGACAATGCCTGAAAGGTTGGTTTCAGTACATTGCAGAGAAAGAACATTTCTAAACATCAAAAGGACCTTGTTGAAAAGCAAGTTGGATTATGTACATGTAAGGGCATGATGTCTAGCTATACAATTACTGTAAAAACCAGACGTTTTCGCATGCAGAAAACTTAAAAAAATTTCTTGGTGAGCCAGGATTCGTGAAAGGGAATGCTCACAAAAGGAAAATGCATGCTAAAGGTTTTGTTTGCACAATGCATTGGATGCCAGTGGCAACTCAATGAAAGTTTCATGCCCGCAAAAAGCCTGTCGGCTCCGGTTCACAAAAGTTTCATGCCACAAATATTTCTGGTTTTACAGTATTTTGTTTTTTCTTCTTTCATTCCTTTTCTCAGGCTGGAATAATTTTCATATTTAACCCTTTCTGTACCAGGAAATTTGGACAGTATGTACAACACTATTGGGTTTTCTGTGTAAATTGACACTCACACAACATGAAGGGTTACATAAATTTTTGCTGTGTCAGACAAGTTCTCTGGGTGACTTTTGGGTTGCTGTGTGTAACTTTTGTTCAAAGGAATGTGTTTGAGATTTTAATACATTGATTATAAACTCGTCCCTTCTTCACATGCATGAACATAAAACAAGGTCTTGTGTTCTGGTTTAATTAAGTTGTACCTTTAACATGGTGTGCAAAGGTTGTAAAAATAAGTAAATTGAGTTTAAGCTGTTGATTCAGTTTGAAAACAAGATGAACAATTTTCTCCACAAATCCAGTATGGCATTTATTTGTTTGCATTTTTCACACTGTGATATTTCCTGCAATTTGTTAATTGTTTGAAAGGTTGACACAGTAAATGGTAATGAAAAGGGGCAGTACAGATACTGGTGTTGTGTTAACATAAATGTTTAAAAAGCTAGGTTTTGAAGAAAAAAGGAACTGACAAGGTAACTATGCATTGTGATTAAGGAGGTGACTTTCTTCCCCATGTTGTCTTCTTTCTTGCTGAGGGGACCTTGTAAAAAAGAATGTGTTGCCTAATCAGCTGTGCATGGTATGTAACTAACGAATAATAATTCCAGCAAAAAAATGAATTCTTTTGGTGTATTAATCAGCTTGACAAATGAATGAATTAGAAATAACTGCATAATTTCTTTAAACTAAAGTTAATATATTTATTTTACTTGAGCATTGATACATTTTAGTATATATGTGCCAAACTCATAAAATGCATTGTGTATTATTATAAACTTGTTTGATTAGAAAGGGAGTTACTTGGATCACTAGCTGTACATATTGAACTTAAAATCCAAAGGAAAGAAATATGTCTAAGATAGTAGCAGTCTATTTATTCCTTTAGATTTTTTTTTTTCAGCATAATGTCATCTAATCTTATTCAGATAGTGATAGTCCAGATGATGAAGATGTGAAACTTTGTAATTGCCAAATGAACCAGACAGATTTAGGTCAATTTTCTCTCGACAACATCTTTCCTTCGTCAACAAAACCATGTTTGGTAGGCCTTTACGGATCTTTTGTGCCTCTGACCTGAAGGTACTTGCTAGAGGTAGACTGCTCGTGAGTTTTCCGTTCGGTCATCAGGTATGATGAGTTTAACCCATATTTGTTGTTGTTGTACATTTTATGAATTTCTGCAGTGAGAGCCATCGATGGAGGAAACGAGATGCAGTCGCCGCCGTTACCAAGGGGACGAGATCGAGATGAGATGGACGGCCTGTCCATCGGGCCATCCCCCATCGATGGCAGGAGCATATCGGGCAAGAAGAAGTCGCAGCTCAACTCATCGTTTCACTCACAAAAAGTTAGTATGAATCCCTGTTTCATCAGAGAGCTATTGTATACGACATCATATTTTGTGAACATACACAAATGTAGTGCTTCACAGGTACGGGTGTTAGCCATAGACCTGTCCATGATCAGTTGCACTATGCACAAGCAGTTGTAACTTCTTTTTTTTTCTTCTTTCTTTCTTTCTTTTTTTTTTTTTTTTTTTTTTTTGGGGGGGGGGTTGTCTGTAATGCAGTTAAAGAAACATGGAAGTGGCAGCAGAAAAACTCTCCCCCCCCCCTTTTAAAAGCGCGGTGCCTTTCGGTAATGTTTGTGCACTAATCTGAAATATGCCTTTTGCAGAAAGCAATTCAGACAACTTGTGACTGACAGAAACACATGTTCAAGTGTCACTGCCAATAATAGTATCATTATTTGCTGGTGTTCATATTTTTTTTTTCCTGTGGTCCAAATTTAGTTTTTAAGCAGACTCATGAAAAATCACACATTTTATGATACTTATTACTGCAGACTACTGTAGCCATAGCTGCTGTGTTGCAGGCAGCAGTGAGTCAGGAAAACCCAAAATATAGTTGCACTTTGTAAAGCGTATCCAAGGGTGTACCTTGCCTTCTAAATTGTGCTTTACCTACTCCCAGGACTTATGGAAGGGTGGGGGAGGGGGGCAGGCTGCATATTCCATAGAGCACCGGCTATTTTAAGATCAAATTTGGCACATTTTCAGGCTTTTTTTTTTTCTAAGTCGAGCAGGGACGTACCTTTCCAGTGTGATGAATTTGAAACAAAAGTCAAGTCATGTGAAACACCATGCCACTTTCCACAAAAATTTCATCAGCATTTTTTGTTCGTGCAGAGACCTGCTCAATAACTTTCAAGGTTTTCATCAAAGAGATGAAGGTAAGCTGTGTGAGAGGGTAGTAATATTGGACAAAATTTACATATGACTATTAAGCGACTTTGTTTCCTTTGTCTTTATCTATTTGCATTATTTTGTGGAGCTGGCACAAAGGGCGTTAACCTGTTGAGGACGAGTCCCGAGTATGCTCGGGCAAGTGTTTATGGGAAATGTGTTTTGAAGCAAAATCAATCCTTCCTCAACGGGTTAATGGGCAAGTTAATCTCAAATTATTTAAGCCAATACTTGTTCATGATTGTTATGTCATAGACATTTTGTTAATTTTTTTTTAAGTTTGATGTTGTTCTAGGAAATATCATCACACTTGATATAAAGCACCATTTAGCAATATTCTAGCAACCAGCATTTTCAAATTTATGAATAATTATTCCCAGAAGACTTTGCTAGATGCAGCCAATTCAGTTTATTTGTGTATCTATCGAATATATTTCATTATGATGAATCAAGTTTGCATGCACTACATGTACAAGTAGTTATAGGAATGTTGCACAAGCCACATGAATCGAAGTTTCATGTCGCTGGGAAAAATTGTTGTCATAAAGATCAGCAGAAAATGTGAAAACATACAAAATTGTATCTGTGTACTGTCTGTGACATGACTGCCGGATCATTATAGGATGAACTTGGTCACATTTTATTAGAGAATGTTAACCCACTGAAGACTAGTCCCGAGTATACTCGGGCAAGTGTCTTTGGGAAATGTGTCTTCAACGGTAAAAACTTTGTCATCCTGTTGCACTTATTAGCAACAGATTTCACCCATTTTGCTTTGAACTAGAAGTGAGTGTCCATTTGTACATTTATATTCCCATGGATATTGGTATTGAGCATACCATAAGTGCTTGCATTCATTCCATGTAACTGTCCCTCAAAAGTTCCCTTTTGTTTTCTTTTTCGCTCGGACGGAGAAGAAAAGTATCCCTAGGCACTCCATTTCGTCTGACTGCGAGTTCCTGCCTCATTGATTGGCGAATTGTGCAAATTGAACGTGACAGCCGCATAATGGCCCCGCGAACAGACGTCTATGCACGTGCTGAAAGAAGCACGACGATTGGGCCTGACGGGCGTTCAGTGCACCATTGCAAATACTGTACACATGCACAAATTTTATCAAATCCGTTCCAAGTGGGGCTCATGGGCAAAAATTCGCCGGTTTAATTGTCATGAAATGATATAGCAGAGCACTTGCTAGGTTTGCTCATTTTCCCTGATGCTCAAATTAATCTGTGGCATGTTTGTATGTGGAAAACAGAAATTTTGGAGGAGGAGCAACAAGTATTGATAAAAGCATTCTCCTTATCGAGAATTTTTGCATCTGGATGTCTTTAAGAATGCATGTTGGAAAGTGTTGGTGTGAAAACATCAATGGCCCTGTGGCAAGACCATAGTGGATACTTCCTTTATATAACATTTTGGTTGTTAGATTTAGTTTTTAGATGCAAATGACCAAGCTTTGTTTGACAGGTTATTAGACCTGTGTTTTTGAAAGTACTATCGCAGCCCCAGAATCACCACAATACACACAAGAAGCTGTTTTGCGAGGTTCTGTGGTCATGTTCCAAAGAGTTGTAGGTTCAAGCCCCTACCAATGTGCTTGTCTTGTATGATATCCACCACACACTGACTGTGTCCAGGATCAGTTGTAATAGGATAATAATTGCAAAAGCATTAGGGTTTGTTGGGTTTTTTTTTTTTGTAGCTGTTCTTTCCTTCTTATTATAGTCATTGCTTCCTACCCTTGATGATGGATTTGTGAGCTCGTGATATTTCCTTTTGTAAATCTACATCAGAAAATTGGATGGTGCCAAAACTATTTTTTCATGGCCCTGATTGCAATAGAATAATAGAATAGATCACTGAGAAGGAACTATATAATGAATGTAGTGCTCATTTTGCAAAAGCTCACATTTCATTTTTCTTTTCAGATTTCATTTACCTAAATCTTATTTGTGTCTCTGAAAACAAAATTTTTTATCCAGCAAATTGACAATTTTGTTTTACTCTTGATATTCATCCCAAAAGGCTGAGACAAATTCACATAAAGTGTAATCAACTGTCTCGTGGAAAAATATATTTTTCATATAGTGTGATGGGACATTCTTATTTAACTACACTTTCATGTTATGTTCTAATGCTATCATTAGCCACATGTTTTGTGCCACGGGGATCCTAAAAGATAAAAGAGCGGTTTATACAGTGTAGTTCCTACTAAAGCCATGTGGTTACTGTGTGTAGTCGGAATCCAAATTTATGTGGATTTTGCATCCAAGACCTTTTAATACATGGTTATGAGACAATCAATTGGTTGCCAGGCAACCACTCTTGATGAGAATATTTGACGCAGACCGCCCCAAGCCCTTGGAGTGATGTCATGATGATGTCACAATGCATGAGTTCAAATTACACCTCCAGGCACATTACTAATCACCAAGATGATTAAACACAGTATGCTCCTGTGTGCCTATACCGCATGTTCCCAAAAAAAAATTACGATGGTACCCTCCGCAACGCTAACTTTAAAAATAGCGAATCAATCCAAATACAATTTCAGGGTATGAAACTATAATTCATTGCCCACATCTTACAGAAAACCCCATTCGATTTGCTTCAGTGGTCAAAGAGAAATGAGGAATTTTGTAGAGCATGTCAGGAATCTCTTTCCTCCAAGTTCTGTCTATTGTGTTTACACATTAATATGCAGTTCCAAGTGCATCCAAGTGCTAAACTTGGAAGAATCAGACTCATGACGTGCTTTACAACAATCCACATTTCTCTTTGACTGCTTAACCAAATGGAATGGGGTTTTCTGCAAAATAAAGCTGAGATGTTATATTTTAAGACCCTTACTGTTATCAATGCGAAAATCTGATTGTAATTTTTTTTTGGACATACTGTACATATGCTTTCACAAACAAAGATATTTTTCATACATGATTCTTCCGTGGCTGCTGACATATTGCCAATGTTGGCTAGATTAGGAGTTAAGTGCAAGTGTATGTTTGCTGGTTGGACTGTATCAAATTTTCAAATTATCACCCAGGTTAACTGTAAAGTTTGTAGCAATAACCATGCTATGTGGAATCCACAGAAGTTGCTGAGAAATGTTATCAAGTTTTGAAGTACTGTATTGATAGTTAAATCTATGTGTATACGAGAAATGTGTTCTTGGATAGATGTAAAGAGTGCATCAAAAATGTTAAAGCCTGCCCTCTTTGATTGAATTAATCCCGGGGATGAGACACCCAGCTGGTTGCTTGGCAACTGCACTTGACGAAAGAGTTTGACGCAGACCGCCCTGAGCCCCCCTGACGTGATGTCATTATGATGTAACAATGCATCATACTAAAACTTGCACCAGGCACATGGCCCCATGGCTGCACCAACGGAACACACTCTGTGCTCGATTGCCGACACCAGTCCATCCCTGAAATAGACTTGATGAGGAACTGTTGTACGCAATAGACCACGTCAGAGTTAGAACTGGCACATGATTCCCCCAGATTAAAATGAGATGTATGATGTTGGGGCCTGCATCGTCACTACTTTCGCAGTTAAGTTGTTCTGAAGGCATGACTTTGATGTGTATTTTCTCTATATACTTTTTTTTTTTTTTTTGAAACATGTTAGTCTTGGGGCATCTTGATTTTTTTTTTTCAGAGTTTTGTCAAAGAAATGAAGTGAGAATCTGTCTCTGTTTGTGTGAGAAAAAACAAACAAACAAACACTTTATAGATGACAAGTTAACTCCCTCAATGCCTTAGGGCAACTTGTTTGTGTATAATGTCAATGACTTTTTGACTAATTGGCCGTCGAAGGGTTAAATCATGTATCAAATCAACTGTCATATATCAATCAAACATGAGAGATGGGCATGGAACATGTTGATGATTTTTAATGCATATAATGTTTAAAAGAAATGCAGTGGAATTTAGCTATCTTTAAATCAAAGAAACAAACAAAAGTGGTTCATCCAAATTATCCACTCATGAGCTCATTCTCAACTGTCCTAGAGCTTTGGTAGTCTAAAACTTAGTCTTATGACACAAACACCATGTGTATGGAATGATATTCATAAAGTATGCATTCCCAGTAAGAACAGCTGTATGAAGCTATAATGACAAATGCACATTTTAAAGTTTCCATGGCAAATGCTTAGTACTGTCACTGTTCAAAACACATACTATGCCTCCAAGCAAACACATTATTTTTTCAGGATATTGTCAACTTTGCATTCTTTGAGCAAGGTGATGAGAAAAGTTGACATTTTAGAAAATTGTGATGCTGATGTTTTCATGCCTATTAAATGACAGGTGTCAGTTGCACTGAGCGAGAAATTAACAATACCCCCCCCCCAAAAAAAAAAAGAAAAAAAAAAATATAATAAATTCCCCGTATAAATATCTAAGAGACTGGGTGGCTTCGTCAGGGTGATAAATTTCTTGCTGTTCGTGCCTGGAAAATTCTTTATGATGTCTGTGGTGCCTATTGCTGACATATGTACATGTGGGTTTATGACAAACACACCCCTCTCCAGCTCAGAGGTCTATTAAGAAGTGGGGGAAATCGTTGATGGGAATTCTATGAGATGGGGAGAGCTATTTTGCGCAGAGGTATGATGATTTGTTTGAGAATCTGTCATCGCCGAGACTGTTTTGCTCCGTTTCTCCGTCCCGCACATGTGTGCAGTCGTGTTTGTGCCATGATCTTGGAACAGGTTTTTGCCCTATTTACCAGTTTTTTTGTCCAGGCTGACTGTTGTCGAGACAGATTCACAGGTGGTCTGCCTCTACCACTGTGCTGAAAAATATCAGCTGTTTTTCTGAATTCATGAGGAATGGCATGATTGCTCTTCTGAGACTAATTCACATTATTAAATAACTGGCTGGGAAAATTCCATCTCAAAAAATCAGTTTATTCATGTTATAGACCTTACACATTTTTAAAATTTTATTTTTTTTTAAAGAGGTCTGGTACTATTGCTCTTTTGAGGCTAATTTTCTTTTCTGCAGATTCGCTAGCTGGGAAAAATTACATTTCACTGAAGTCATTGCTCCTACTGCCAAAACAAATACATTGTACAATGTAGTTGTACCCTAGAATGTATCAGAATCAGCCCAGGCAAAATATGGATGGAACCACTCAGGTGCTGTAGGGCAAATTGTGCGTACGTCGTATTCCAGCTTGAACAATAATGTAAAAGCAGAAATATTCGCAACACGAAACTTTTAAGGATTGCCACTGGCGTTCAATGTATTTTGTAGACAGGAACTTTTACGTGCACATTTTACTTTCACGAATCTTGGCCATGAAAATTTCTGGTTTTATGGTATATTATGTGCATCTCAAAACAACTCCTTTTGTCATGTCGTAAAAGTTCACATTTGCTTTTCTTCTCTCTTTTATTTTTGTGTGTGTGTGCGTGTGACAAGTTCGTGGAGTGGAAAAGGAATTCTGTTTTTGCCCAAACGTCATGTGATGATCCTGTCGGACATGCATGTTCCTAGATTATTCGTGTCTCCCATCCCATGTTTTGTTAATGGCAGCTGGGATGCGTGCCCTAGAGGGAGGATCCATGCATAATGCATGAGAGTGTGAGGGAGTAAAGATGGACTGTCTCCTTCTGGTTGCCATGGTAACTCATCCCCATCATCCAGGGGTGAGGGATGTCCCTCAGATTTTCGTGTGGGGTGGCTGAATTAGGATGCTGAAATTTCTTGCTTCATCAGACTTTCGTTTGTCAACGATACCATACAAATATCGATGTACAGACCTGCTTGAATCTGCTGTTGTCAAAATAGCATACTTTATCAAACTTTTATGGCTGTGGTGTATTGAGGTAAAGAGAATGAAATGAAATTGATAAATGATTAGTTATGTGTCTGACTGTAATCATTTTAATGTATCTGTAACGATATATTCCTTTAATGATATTTGATCACCCAAAGTATTCCAGACTTGCCTAAATGCATAGAAATTCCATCCCCTTATAAACAAGCAAATAAATTTGCATTAGTTGTACCGCCAAGAATGTTTCCAGTTGTGTACTTTTTCTTGTTTAGTCTGAATCATTTTGTCCCATATTGCTTTCAAAGCATATTTTACCAATCTTTGCCACCCTGTCATCTTTTTCAATGATTTGACTTTCTCAAGCCACCATCAAGTTCAAACCTTGAGACTAAAGATGCTGACTCCCTGCATGCCTAATTGGACTTTCACTTAGCTATATCAATTTCCTTCTTAATATGTGCCGGTATTTGTTAATTTTCTTCTGAGATTATCAGTCAGTGTGTGATATTAATAAACATTTAATGTTTCTCATGTTGCTTCCTTTTTGTGTATGACATAAAACTGGGTGCCATGCTAGTGTACTATTGTTTTGAAGAGCACAAGCTAACTCACAATGCAACAACTTGCCTTGAGGCAAGTCAAGGCAAGCCATGATAAATAAAACCAAGTGTACCACGTAATGAAATTAATTCAAGTAAGGTTAGTTTGAGTCACACCATGTCATATCAAATCATGTATCCAAATCAAATCATATCAAAACATGCATCCAAGTCAAATCAAAAGTACATTGTATGTCAAAGTAAAAATAAAATCAAAATTAAATCATAACAAAACATGTATCTAAATCAAATCAAAATCAAAATTAAATCAATATGAAGGTAAAGTTAAAATAAAAATAAAAATTACATCAATACAAAGATAAAGTCAAAATCAAATATCAAAATTACATCATTACAAAGATAAAGTCAAAATCAAATATCAAAATTACATCAATACGAAGATAAAGTCAAAATCAAATATCCAAATTACATCAATATGAAGATAGAGTCAAAATCAAATCATTGCTGTTTCCTTTCTTGCTTGCCTGTCTGCAGGGGCTAGTCAACAACACATCCCTCCTTGGTCTTGATGAGTCTGGGATGCCATCCCTGAGTCTCTACCACCAGCGCCAGTTGCTACAGCAACAGCTCCAGCAGCAGGAGGCACAGACCCAGGTGGCCCTGGCCCAGGTCCAGCTCCTTAAGGACCAACTGGCTGCCGAGACCACAGCAAGGCTAGAAGCTCAGGTATGTATGCAATTACAGTAGGCCTCGTTTCAGTTCTAAATTGTTGTAACGCAGGCATCACACTGTCCCGAAATTGAGCAAAATGTACACACGGTAAAAGAAATGTTCAAATTTGGCTCCGACTGAACAAACATTGGGTCGTTCATGCGGGCATCTTTAACCTGTTGAAGATGGGCTGATTGCCAGAGTACGCTTGGGACTCATCTTTAACGGGTTAAACCATCAATTAACCACTGGTAGAGTTTCTTATAATGTAGGCTGCTAACAAAAGATTGTGCTTGCTTCAGCTGTTGATCATTTTTCAAACCAAGTTCGGTCCAACTTTGTGCAAAAGTGAAAATCCCAAATTCGTATGACCATCTTTGGTCACTCTCGGTACCCCAAGGGAACATGTGAGAGCTCATAGCTCAGTCAATGGTGATGTATTTATAGTGGATCATTTGATTATGGACCAGTGGGCACATAGTCTAACCCCTTGTGTCATAGGTTTAATTCGGAAGCTGTGTGAAGGGGAAAGTGGAATTGTATTAAAGTGCAAACTGGTGCTCTGGTAGTTGACAGCTGAAGTATGTCATTAACAAAGGCATTCTGCTCATTTCCGATGCCAGTGGTACTTTGGCATGGTGTTCCTTCAAGGGTTGTACTTCAAAAATTTGTTCCTTTTTACACTATCTTTGTTTTTTTTTCAACAAAAAATATGGTATTCAATGGTAGCATCATTGATTGCCATGGTAGCCAGAAAACGTTGTCTATCTGAGAGGCAACTTCTGGCCATTGACTTTTTAAAGGGGGGTTTGAACGTCATGAAAGTCACCCTTCTCTTCCTCGTTGAGTAATTGTAGAGGAAACAGTTCTGAGAGTTTACAGCATTTTTAGCCCCCCAGACACGGAACTGCAGTGCTTCACACCCCAGACCTACATAAGATCCTTCTTCCTGCGGTCAATAGTCCCCTCCCGTCCCGTCCCCAATAATCAGGAATGACAACAAACTGACTTGTGACTTTGCTCTGTGCGCTTGCTTGAAGAGACGACTTCGTTCCGACCGTCTGTGTTCACATCCATCACGTGCGCCGAGCGGTGGACACGTGTTGCTCGTAAATAAATTTTCGCCCAGAAATTGTTCTCCAGGGGCTAACTTTTACCCCCTTTAGTAGTGCAGTATACCTTGGCCTGATCTCTCTCTCTCTTTGCCTAGAAGTGATTACGGTCTATAATCCTAACTCATTGAGGACTGGCTGATTTCGCTATAACACACATTCTCCCGTAGACACCTGCTCGAGCATACTAGGGACTAGTCTTCAATAGCTTTAAAAAAACAAAACAAAACAGAGCTTTGCCAATAGTAAGCTACCTATCATGTGGGTGATGGGAATTCCCAGTTTCGCACAATTGCTACCCTTCTGTTTCCAAATTTCTTTAAAACGACAACCTTACCACTTTTGTCATGTTGCCTTTATCATGCCATGTAGATTAGTTTCAAAGTTGTAAAACTTATTAGCAAAACCTGTCAGGTACAAATCAAATATTGGAATGACAAAATCAAAGCTTTATGAAACAGCCCTTTGGACATCTACAATTTCACACTTGAATTGTAATTGTCTACTTTTCCAAACCTTTCTGATTTTCCGTAGAAATTCACCTGCAAAAGGCAAAAGTAATGAAGAAGTGTGCATTATCAACCTACTTGTAGGTTTGATTGTGAAATATTACAAATACAAGTGTATCGCTTATCCTTCTCCGCATCTGCAAATCTATCATTCAGATGCCTACCAAACTCTCTATTTTTTCTTAAATTAATATCAGAGCCAAGAATGGTGGTGATGGTTTGGAGGGGAAATTTATATCACAAACAAACATCTAGTCCATGCTGTTTTATGAGCCCTTTATTGGTACACATATTGTACTGGGTAAAACATAATTCTTGGTATCACCAATACCTAAGTGCTGTGCGCAGAGCAGCGTTTTAGATGCATTTTGGGATAGCTCAGGGGACAAACTTGCCCCAGTTTTGGCTGCACATATGCACTGAGCTCACATTCTGTCTTTATCCAGGGGTATTTTTTGTTGAAGATTTCTTCGCTTTCCATCATGTGACCAGCACATTGAAGCCTTGAACCATGACTCTAGTGACAGCAAATCAGTAAAACTTAGAAACTTTCAACTCCTTTAAAGCTGAATTATGGCCAAGAAATAAGGAGTAACAATGTAAAAGCAGACAAATAACTCCATTGAATTGTATGGGAACAGGGACGTGCGTGAGACAACCGGGAACGTCAATGGCACAGAAGGATCGCATAGTGCATCTGTGACAGGGCTCTCCAGCATGCGCAGAAGTTTTCTGCGCATTGGCGATACCGAGAATTAGAGAGTATGTAGTATGCTGTAGATCTTTCCCTATGCTATGTGTGGATGGCTTTGCTGCCATCTACTGTTACCTTTGTGGCCTGTATGGTTAGGGATTCTGTACACTGCTGACACATGAAACACAAAACTGGATAAAACCGTGGATACTGACAAATACTCAAGCTGGATTACTGCAGCAATATAAGGGGTTTGTCTTTAGCCCACTAGCAATATTGTTAAATTAATGGGATTTTTTGTGTAAATACACGCATAAATAAACAAAATAAACAAACAAAATCCAACATGATCACAGCTGTTATATAATGTATGTAATCAGAGATGAACTCATAAACTAGTAATATTGGATACCTTAGGCTTTCGGGAAAAGTAAAATCAGATCATAAGTAGTGAGATTATTTGTATTTCAGTGCCAAAAATGAATGGAAGAAAACTTTGCATATCAATGTTAACTTTATTATGCAGTCAAGCCAGGGTAGTATTGATGACTGCCATATCCCATAGATATCCATGACCAATAATGAAAGTATGTGTGTTTAATTGCTTTCTGACATTGATTGATTGGTTGGTTAATTTTATTCTGCATTTCTTTTGATGCAAAGTCAATTGAACAAAATTATTGAGTGATTTCTTACATTGGAAATTGTACCAGTATGGTTAGGGTCGTTATACTAAATTTCATGCAAAAGCAGTGATGTCAATAAATATTTAAAGCAGTTTGTAATCGCAAGCGTTGAAAAATAATCATTTAATCATTTAAGTGGTCACAAATCATCTATGGGTCATTTCCTGTGTTTTTCTAATTGGTCCAGAGGGTTTTGGGGTACGGTGTTATTAGGTTCATGCCAAAGAAGTCGCTCAAATTTAATGAAATACTGTAGGTTGTTTTGAATTGTTGAGGATATAGACTGATTTTCCTACAACACGCATTTCCCATAGACACTTGCCCAGCCATACTCGAGACTCATCCTCAACACTTTAAAGTGAGACGTACATGTAGTGCACACATGCAAATACATTTGTACATTCATGCAAATGAAGAAAGGGACAGACGTAAAACATACAGGTCTTGTTGTCGTATATTTTTGTTGTGATGGATTTATGTAGGTATGAAGAACCATTTTGATGTGTCTTTCTTGAGCTCCAGAAACAAGACAACAAATAAATTACCCCCCCCCCCCCCATCTCACATTACAGAGAAAAAGTCTAGACCGCACGTACAGCTTTATGTCCTGGAGTTAACACGCAGTACCCAATGTGTACAATCATGCAAAATGCCATGATGATAGTGTCCAAAGGAAATCAAACTGTCCACTGGACTAATGATGGTCAGTTTTGTTTTGATTTTAACTCTGGCTGGCATCCAGAGCTCTGGCGGTCTGACGTAAATCGCGCCGTAAATCAGTTGTCGTTTTCCTCTTTACTGGCAGGAGAGGGGTTGCTCGCAAATTCGCTGCCAATTTGTGCAGATACACCATAAAATGAAGAAGAGGAAAAATTGATCTGGACCCTGTTTTATGAAGAGTTGAAATTGATTATATAGTTGATTTCAACTGTAAGTCTATGGCAGCCTGTGTGGTATGGAAATTTGAAATTGATTTTATCTTTTGATAAAACGGGGCCCTGTATATACAAATATGTGTACGTACAATGATGACTACAGTTTGAACACTGTCACTTTATGTTAGGGTGTTATCATGCATTGTATTGTGACTTACCCCTCTTTTTCCCTGTGATAGTTTCGAATGCATATTCGAGGATTCCGGGATGACCACCGCAGGACCTTGAAATTATGCAACGTGGCGCAGTCAAAAGTCGAAATTATCTTTCGAAATCATGCGTGAAATCACAGAAACTATCAAAGCAGTCAGAAACAATTATCTACAGGAGTACTGTAGTAAACAATGTATCATAATTTGTATAAAAAAAAAAAAAAAAAAAAAAAAAAAAATCAGTCAGTTTTCCATTACACATGAGCTCGATAGATTGATGTAATTCCAAATTACGGTTTGTAAGATGTAGTGTGTTACAGTGACTTTGTGAATGTACATCTTTTGGCAGTTGAATGTTATGTGATAATAAAAATACTACTCATAATAATGACAGCATTGATACAAGTGATGACAATGTTGATGATAATGAAATTGTCATTATTCCACTTTAATCAAAATGATTACATTGACAGTGTTGATGCTAATGATAACAGGTTTAATATCATTGTCATCCTTGTGACAATAGGCCTAATCATGTTTGTGCTATGACATTACCATGGATATATTTTGCTGTCATATCACCATTACCGAAGAGTAGGAGTAACATTATTATTGGAGCTATTTGTATGCCCATGATTACAAAAAAAAAAAGAGAGATAAAAAAAAAAAAATCAGTGCATCATGAATTGCTTGTACTTTCATTGCATGTCCACAATATCCAATTTACTACAAGTGAACCTACTCAGTTGGCAAGAGAATGGTTAGGGACAAGAGCTTGAATTGGAATGTCGTATTTTGTGCTTTCGTGTGTGTTTTCGTTTGTTTGTTTTTGTTTTTGTTTTTGTCTTTTGTTTTTGTTTTGTTTTGTTTATTGTTGTTGAAACTGTCATGCCAAACATTGGACAGGCGGGAATCCCATTCCTCAGAATGCCAGGAAACATTAAGGGGATGTGAGTCAGTGTTGTGCATGAGGGTGTCCAGATGGGGGCTGTGTAATGTGCTTCAATGTACAAATGATGCACAGGACAGAGTGGATCGGTGAGAATTGGATGCGCGAGTTTAACTTTGGAGCTGTTAAAACCCATGAGCACAGCGAGTGAGTTTAAGACTGTTCCAAAGTTAAACGAGAGCATCCAATTCTCACTGATCCATGAAATAGGCCTGTGCTTCATTTGTGTTATAAAATGGGCCCATAAATTCATGAAATACAACCATTTTCCCCATCATGCGTCCGGTACACCTACCACACTATACCGGTACAAGACTTGAGCCATGCGTTCAGATATTACTGGACGCATGGCTCAGTGTGGATCAGTGAAAATCAATGCATAACAACTGACCAATCAGATTGCAGAGATTCTAAAGCCCATTTTATAAAACCATCTGATAGGAGAGAAAACAAAAAGAAATTACTTAAAGCCCTCATTGCATTAAAATTTAAAGACCTCGTCTTCCCAAATGATTTGCCTTATCATTTGCATAACTTCTGAATTTTTTAGTAGTTTTATTTCCTTTATAAAGTGGTTGCCTTAGAGATGCTTTATTTTCATCATAGAGATAATACATGGTAGACCTGATTTTTGTAAGCATTCAGTCGAAATTCTGTCCCATATTGAAGTATTTTCACTTTTAATTAATATTTAAACATGATTTGCTAAGTCCTGTGAATCCTATGTAGACATATGTTTGCTTGGAATTTTGTAAGGGAACATTAGTCCACATTTTGTGGATTGCATCATGGAATGAGCATTTCTTAAAGAGATTTAGAAACAACTTGAAACTTCTCTTTACTTTCAGGAATGCTTGATTTGCATTTAAATTGATTTGATGTGCAAGATAGTAAATTTATGTTTTGATGTTTATCATACATAAGACATGTTAATTGATCCCTTACCCTATTGCCATGACAATACCATACTGTTTCCCACATTTTTTATTTTGCAGTCCCAGTGCCTGCTAGCAATCTGCTACTATATTATTCACAGATGAATGTTAGGAAAGCAGATCAGAATGGGAAAATAAACGTGTGACTTGTGATGCAGAGAAACAGAGTCATAATCCTTTTAAGCATTGAGGTCCCGTCGCTAGGATGTCGCCCAATTAGTTCTCGATGACAGATTGTGAACTTCTGAGAGTTATTTCCGATAGTGTTGCCTTTTCCATTTCCTGAGAATCTCTCCTCTTTGCTCCGTTTTGTGAGTGAGTCGTACATGTCAGCTGCTCAGATCATTCGGGAACACATTCTACCAGTGGATCATATTGGATGTGGGATATTTTAAGATGGGATTTCAGAACTTGTTGATAACCATTAAAAGTGAACTGTTTTGACAAAGTTCATACTCAGTGGTGATTATACTGTAAGAGAAAAATACTCATGAATGTGAGTCTATTTGTGGTGCTTCCAACTTAAGCAATTTCCTGTAAATTCTGGAAGGAATTATTTCTTTGTCATTCAAATATCAGATAAGGCTCTATAAACTCAAATGAAATTTATGAAACCAATTTACCTGTTGATGACCAGTCCCAAGTATACTCGGACAGGTGTCTATGGGAAATGCACGTTGTAGCAAAATCATTCCATCCTCAAATGGGTTAAAGATCTACAGTTTCAAAATACTTTTTTTCTATAAAGTTAATTACCTTTTACTGTCTTAGTTCAAGAACAAAAAAAAATAAAAAATAGCATCTTTAGTTGGAATAAATTGCCAAACGATAAATCTAATTTGCTGGAAAATGAAGTGCCAAAAACAATGTTAAGATAAATTTGAAGATACATACTGTATGTCTAGCATGTACAGCATATCGTCAGTATGTCTAGCATGTACAGCATATCGTCAGTATATCCTGCTTTGAAGATAGCCTCAAATTTCATGTTCTCAAATTTAGACTGATAACGCTGCCCGAAGGATGTCATTATCACCATGACAACTTGCCCCTCCCCCTTTCCTTCATAGTTCTGAGTCACAATCTCCGTTTGGCAAGCAAAAGTGTATTACTCTGTCCCTGGGATCCCTGGTTTATTTTTATATGCATATTAAGAATATCTGAAGGTTCTTCTTTTTTTTAGTTCATTCAGCTGGTGGTAAGACCTTTTTTCTCCTCTTTGAAACAGCATGGTGAAAATAATTGCTTCTGGATGCTTTTCTTTCGACTCTTCCCTCGTTATAGTTTTTACAAGGCTCCTACTTTGTAGTTGTTGATTTTTGTAGTTTACCCATACACACCTTTGCACAAGATTTACAGTACTAATTAGGTTGAGAAAATTTCAGTATAAACTTATAATTATTAGACCATTTCCTATTTTGTGTCAAAATTGGTTAGTAAGCTTGTTTTGAATGCAAATTTGTTCTTTTTCTTATGAGGGATAACTGAACATTTTTTAGAAGACGTGATAATGGAACAGGTGTACATGTACAGAAAGCAAGTGTCTGCAAACTTCCAGCAAACAAATATAGATCATGAGCAAAGACTGCAGGTTGTTCTTTTATTTTTGTGGAATTCAGTGGTGTGCTTTCTGACTCCAGAAGAGAATAGAGATAAAAGAGAAAGAGAGAGGGATAGAGAGAAAGGGGGGGGGGGGGAGAGTAGGGAAGGGAGGGAGGGAGAGGGACCAAGGAAAGTAAAAGAAAGTGTAGGAAAGGAGGATTTCCTGGTATTTCTCTTTGACTTTGAAGCAAAGTCAAGATCTGTGGAGAGAGAAGAGTACCATCCATTAATGAGAGCATTGACACATTAGTTCCATGAGTGCTACTCAGAAACAAACTTGTGGGACTACAGAGAAAGTAGGGATGGTAACGCTCTGAAGTACTTTACTCTCAATGAAATTCTGTAAGTCCATTAATCATCATGAATCTAATTCTATAAACATGCTAAATTTCATATACAGTCGTGTGAAATACCATCTACGTTAGGTGGGATTTTTGCTTTATTTTGTTTGTTTGTCAGTAATTAATTGTTATTGACATAAGAAGTCCTATTAAGTGTATGTACAGATATATGTACTTGCAAAAAGTCCTCTTTTACTTCTGGGATGAAGACAAGCAGAATACTCTCAAAATATGTTGCACAAGTGCTGTGTCTTTTTCGTCTTGGTATAACCAAGTTTTGTTTGAGGAGATGTCTTTGTCCTTGGATTTCACAGTGACTAATTAACGCATTCTCTTTAAGCTCCATGGCGACCAGGGAAAAATGGCATACGTAAGACATGATTCCCCTAACACCCAACAACAACGTTCCAGAAAACAACAAGTAGAATGACTTTTCCCTGGTCATTTCAATAGTGAGTCAGCAAATGTGGGGGTTGGAGTTGTCCATGACACTTAAAGGACAATTGGCCCAATTGGCCCAATTGGCCCAATTTCCCCTTCTCCTTCTCCACTTCCTCCCCTGCATCTCAGAAACGCGATATTTAACACTTTTGACTAATTGTTCTCAATTCTGTTTAAAGTGTCAGGTATAGTTTTATCAACTCTAAACCATATCATACCAGAGTGCTTCTGTCTTTTGAATCAAAGTGAAATGGACCAAGTAAAAGAAAAGGAACAAAATAATTCATCAGAACGTTTATATCGTCCTGGTTAATGCGAATGAATGTTTGACTTTTGTTAAAGTTCCAAAATGAATCAGACTTTCTCTGTTAGAAAGTATTTCATTTTAAGATTCTTCAGACAGAAGTTTAGGTATTTTATAAGTAAATATACTGACAGTCTTGAGACAATAATCAATTATAAAGCAAAATTATCACATTTCATATGAGAACATTTTTGTTATACCGTCAACTCACTTGTAGTTGCGTCTACTGGGTAAAACAGTCTCTCATAAAATATGGCTCATCATCCATGTAGGAACTTTAGGAATACAGGAGGGGATCCTTGCAGTAGCTTATCAGGAAACATTCATTAGCCTTATAGAGTTTCTCACTCTGGTGCTGTACCATGCAGACCAGGTTATTCAAAGCCAGCTAAGGAGGTGAATGGGGGGGGGGGGGGGGAGGGGAGGGGGGTATAAGGGAAAGATGTAGAGGTAGGGGTGGGGTGGATTGAACTTCTCAATTTTATGGTCTCTTCTTGTCTTTATGGGGGTGGTGTTAGGGGAGGGGAATTATTCTTGTTTTGAGGATCTGCACTCCTCTTTAATAGGGGATCCTACTCCATCCCGACCTCCTCGCATTGTACCCCCCCCCAAAAAAAAAGTGGGAAATTCTTGTTGTTTTTGTGTTTATTTTTAAGAAATGTCACATTTTGTGGGATTCTCTGTATATTTTCTTTATATCATTCTACATGTGTGACATCACAAAGTGTAGTTGTCTTCTCATCCAGCAATAGCGGCATTTGAACTTTAAAAATGTGAAAAATTTGATATTCAAAATTTTTTTTGAATGGATTGTCCAATCTTCCTCAAACTTTCACTAATATGTTCTATACCAGCATTGCTCGTTCACTCAATCGACACGTATATCAAGGTGAATTTATCCTTTAATCCGCTGAGGACGACGAGTCCCGAGTGTACTCGGGCAGGTGTCTATGGGAAATGCGTGTTGTAGCAAAATCAGTCCGTCCTCAACAGGTTAAAATATGTAAGTTTGCATTTAGGATGCGAGTTTGAAAAAACCTACCTGGTATCCCCCAGACATAAGACTTTCGGATCATGGAGGAAGGGTTAAGGGGTTGGGGGGGGGGGGGTGGGGGAGACATGACCGACGATAGAAGGGGAGACCCAGGAACGAAGCAGGGAACCTGAGTCACAGACGGAGCGGACGCGAAGCTCTGACTCACAGGATCCAAAATAGCTGCCATCAACGACAGACCTGAATGCTGCATGTCCCCGAAGCCTCCCGATTCCACATTCGATGCATATCAATCTGGTGGCGGCAGATCTGATTATGTTTTGAATACAATGCCAGCTCCAACTTCAAGTTTGGTGCCTGATTTCTGGCTGACATTTAGGGGCAAATTCTTACCCTGTTGGATTTAGCTTCTTCTTCTTTTTCCCCCAAAACTGTTGAAAGATGTGTTCTCCTGAGTTTAAGTTTGTTCCCATTAAGAGATTGTTGGTAGTCAATCTGTCATATTTTTTTTTTCTTCAGGCAGTTATGTAATAAACACCCATTCATCTATAGCTTGTCTTCAAATTGCCCACATATCATCTCCAGAAGGGCTTTATCAAAACTTTGGGGTGGCGGGCATTAAGTTATTGGTATTATGATGCAGAGCTCCATCTCCTGTACATCATGGTGTCAATTTTGAAGTATTTTCATTTTTCAGCAAAATGTTAAAGCTTGAAACCACAACGGTGCCATTTCACCCCTACATATAGAATAATGCTCATACAAAACTACCCCCTTTTGATTAAATAAACTTTTTATTTTATGAAAATTGATTGTTTCATTTTCATTTATGTTAAAATCTGTGAGTGCGAGAGCGCCCTTCTAATTCTGACGACAAGGCTTTGTACTTTGTGTTTAAGAGATGGATGATCGTCTAAATGTATGTCACAGATGATGCCAGTTAACTGTGCAACCACTGATCTACATGAGAGTTTTTGATGTTCAATTTTGGGGAAAAAAAAATTCAGATTTCTGCTTATTGACAAATGCAACTATTGCCAAGCATCAGCTGAAAGCAGGCCTCATTGTGTAATTGCAGGAACTAATTTTTCCTTTTCAAGTTGCATCTGGAATATCTTTGATCCAGCTGGCTTAATCATGCTACTTTTCATACATTTGTACATCAATTTACGGAGGAATTTAGTTTTTTTTTTCTAAATTCTGATTCTGCTTGATTGATTCAAAATCTTTTTGTTTTATTCAACTTAAATGAAATAACCTTCTTCTTCTGTTTTCTCTTTTCGATTTTTTTTGAAAACTTTTTGAAGTCCTTACTTTATCGCTGGTGTCCTTTTAACCATTACATATGTGCATTTGTTTCTATGTGCTGCCCCCTACAGACAAGAGTTCACCAGCTCCTGCTCCACAATCGGGATCTTCTCAACCACCAGCAGGAGTTAGTGATTCACATCCAGGACCTGGAGTCCAAGTTCCATGGTTCCACACCCCACAGTCCAGGCAACCCATTCACTGTGCCCCCGCCTCTTCCCGTGGGAGTAGAACATGGCATGCCTCCCCATGGCCTCATTCTACCGGAGTTTCCGGCCATGGAAGATTCCTTCCCCAATGGGGGGATGGATGCCGGCCAGGCGGTGTACGAGAACGCCAACTTCGGGCGTGGCATGTCCATGGGGATGGGGATGGGGATGGCGCCCATGAACATCTCGTCGGAGGCCGTGCCCACGATGCAAGGGGCGCAGAGTGTCAGCAGCATGAGCGACAGCAACAACGAGCTCAACAACGTCGCCAACGAGGAATTCGCCGGGTCGGCGGACGAGGAGGTCGCCATGCCAAATATGAAGAAGCTGAACATATCGGACGACCGGACCAGCACCCGTGTGTCGCAGGGAGCCAACCTGGATACGTCGAGCTCGAGCATCCCGTACGCTGGATTCGTAGACTCCAGGCAGCAGGAGTCGAGTAGTAACGGCGACATCCGCATCATCGTCCCTGCGCCCATGCAGGATGCGACAGCCAATCCCCTGGAGCTGGGTCTCACCCAGTCAAATCCCGCTGCGGAGGTCAAACCCGCAAATGTCCAGCGCACCTTGCCGCGGAAGATGTCCACTCCGAGCGCAGCAAGCTCCAACAGGGGTTCCCTCCCCGTGGAGCTCAACACCACTCCCCCGTCGTACGAAATGGCGGTCGAGCTGACATCGAGTTCGGCACCCACGACGCCGCAGCCACAGCTGGACGACAGCATCGGCAGTGCCCCGCCCAGCGAGCGGAGTTCCAAGAGGAGATCGGTCACCTCGCGAGATTCGCGGGAGAGCATCCACACGAGGGGCAGCGTTCACAGCACGGAGCTGGCCCAGGAGGCGAAGAGGCCGCCCAGCATGGCCGAGAGTCCGGACTCCAGCATCCAGTCCCCGCAGTCTGACCTGGCCATCCCGGACACTAAACTCCACATCAGCTTCAGCGACGATGAGAACACAGAGAACTCTGAGGACTCGGGAGTGCCCCGCCCTCCAAGGGCCCTGGAATCCATGACTTTTGAGGAAATCGAGTCAATGTAAGCAAGGAGAAAGTGTAACAGACTCAACACCGACTGTCAGAAATGACCTTTGAGATTGAGCACCTAGGTTCACTATTCCTTGCTCTGATCCTAGGTATTGAACTCTGAATTAAAATCATGCTTGTAGCATACTGGTGAGTTGATGTGTATGGGTGCCCTAGCAATATTGTGATCACTGACTTGATAATATCAGTCACAAAAAGTAAACCATGTGGGCACCCATGTATGTCTGACGTGTTAATGACTCAATGTAAGTCATTGTTATGTATTCATAGTTTAAGTCTAATGTAAGGATTGCTCATTCGGTGCATGTTGCATGCCAATGCAATGTGTGCATATGATTTTTGGCATGTAGCTGAAGGCAGGGCCAGTATGTAAGCAACTTGCCCAGATTTTCTGCTTTCACTATGATGGTACAATGTGGTAGTCACCAAAAAAATTGGTGAGTACCGACGCTGTACTGAAGAGAAAGTTTCAGCGAGTGCTACTACTTTAAGGCTTTGTATGTTTGATATATAGGATTAGTAAGAATATGTGCATTGTATGGCCAAAATATCTTTGCCCATTTTATACACATGTTGGTGGGGCCATCTCCGGACCACATGTTTTAACGCCAAGAGCTGATCATTTCATGCTTGCGTGCGAGGAATGGTTTGTAGAGTGTACATTTTGCAGACGAGTTTGATGGTGATACCGATGGACATGTAGTGAAAAATGTCAAAGAATCAGCCATTTTGGGGCAAAAGGCGTATTTCAGTCGGAGAGAATGGCAAGCATCCTATTGATGTACATGTATATTTTGTACATTTCAAAACATTTATATGACATCAGCATTAGGTGATATGAGTGAAATATTTTGCTCTCTAAGTGTGATGAAATGTTGAGACCTGTCATTTTTTGTGTTTTTGTGAAGATATTTTTTTTTTGTCAAGATATTTAAAAAGATCCGGAAAATTTTGTGCCATTGCTGTATTCGTAGACTTTTTAGGGATATCTGATATGAACTTTGAAGTTTTATCACGACATTGAAAGTAGATTAACTGTGATATCTTTTGAATTTATATATTTTGCTACATTAGATAGAGAAAGCTTGATGTAAATTTTATGCTGCCAGATGACGTATGAATATAACAGGAAGAGTATAAATAATTTGTCAGTTATTATAAAATTGCATAGGATGTATGGTGTGCACATGATAATTGCGACTTTAAAAGAATTTTGGTGGAATAAAAATGTACTGTATGTGTTTGTCGAAACCACTTTCTGATATTAGCATAACAGTTATTGGGTTCGAGTCATGAAAATAAAGAGAAATTTTCTCCTTTTTTCAGGCTGAAATGGTTTTTGGGGAACTGTGTCATCAAGAGAAATGAACATTGATGGTACAGACTCATTCTGGCAGAGCAGCAGAAGGTGTTAACTCACACCATTGACAAAGAATAGAGGAATTAACACCCTGTGTTTCTCAGCAAAAATGTTTATTTTGGACCAGACAGAAAGTGAACAAAAAAAAATGTCTTCTATGAAAGATTTTTGTCACTCGTCTCCTTCTATACAATTGTATTTGTGAGATCGAAACTGCTGATGTACAATTTAACCAACATATTGGAAAGAAGGAACCAGTGGAGTTGGAACCTGTCAGCTACTGCTTTCTGGGTAGCAACACTGACACCAGGCTATTCCTGGTTGCCGGTAGTGACACAACGAACTTGATTTGAATACCCATGCCCCTAAAAAAGTGTATTCCTTGACATGACTGTGTTGCTAAGAAACAAGGACAGTGGTAGTCGTTGTTCTTTACATAATTCATATTGCTATTCATCATGATTACACAAGAGAAGAAAAATGCTAACGTGCATATTTTTTGGCAATTGATAATCATGATTCAAATATATCAAGCTGTCTTTATGTGTATAGTATTCAATCGGTGAACCTAACCCAATTTGTTGCATAGCTGCATGGCTAAAACAACGTGTACCTTGTCTTGAAATACATGTAGAAGGAATGCATGCTTCACACCATCTGTATGGTCATGTGATATATATTATATACCCTGTATATTCAACAACTTATGTGTACAAGATTTCTATTGTAACATATGTATATATCATTTGCACTGGGAAAAAGGGAGAGAGAGAGAGAGTGAAAAGAAAAGCAATGTCGCTTCATGTCTAGATTTTTGTACATTTTTGCTGAGTGAGAGCAGGAGAAGAAATAACAGAGTAGAAATATAAATTGCACTGCTTCCAGAGAATGTGGTTTTCGTCCGTTGAGATCTACGTGTGACACAGACGCTTTAGTATGGATTTGCGTGTATTCGTGTATCATTCTTTCTCTATACAGATCTTATTGAATTACAATGTACCTATGTATCTGCTTTAGATATGCACCAGTTCATGTTTTGCCGGTAGAAAGAGTTTCCCGTAAAAATAAAAAAAAGATACTTCCCGTGTGATGAGAAACTTCAGTTGATGTTGATACGATATGTTTGCTCTCTTGAGCATTGTACTCAAATTATTTTTGCTAACAGATTTGATATTATCATAGAAATTTGATGGCATGTGAGAAGAATATACTTTTGTGTTGTATTCCCGCTGGTGGCATTCCATGCTGGTTTTCCATTTCCGTCAATAGGAACATTTAAGAAACAGGCTTTGTAAAAATCATGATAGATTATCACATGGGAGCTCTTGGCAGCTAACATTCCATGTAGGGGGAAGACAGACGAAATCTGTAAACTGTGTGTGACTGTGCAACAAAGAAAACAATATGCTGATATGGTAAGTTATTCCAGGGTTATTGTTTTTTTTTTTTCATGCATGCCTTTATCACAAAGATAGTTCCAGATCGCCAGAATGTTTACCCAAGACAAACCCAACATAGCAACAACTAGGACATGCAAACTGGATCCCGAGTACTGAAATGCAACAGACATATTTAGGTGAACGAAAGACCTTCTTGCTACACGTACAATGTAGGTGCGCAGAGGGGAAATGTCCGTAAATTTGAATTCGTTACCACTTGCCAATGAAAGTAGCCCGTGTCATGCCCGTTTCAAGAGATGATAATTGCATACTTGTCTTGTTTGTTGATGCCCAGTGATAGGAAATTGAAACAATGATGGAATCTTTGCACATATTGATCTCATGTTACCTTCCATAGTAAGTGGGGAGGTTTCATCATGCACCAGAAAGTCGGCTCCGCTGCATTATTGGGGCAACGAAAAACTGTTTTTCAGCGTGGTACTCCAGTGTACATGGTTACAGGGTAACCCCACTGCATCCCCGTATTGATTCAAATGAAAGGAGTGTGAAGTCAAATGTACAATATATATTGTTTCTCACAAAGTGGGGATATTTGGTTGCAATGCCATTATGCAAATCAAATAACCTGATGATGCCATTGCCTCATAGATATTTGCTGTTGATTTGTAAATAAAAGATATTAGATATTGCAAAATGGCAGATAGTAAAAAGAATATAATGATTCTTTCATCAGTAATTTAGCAACTACACCATGTTCATCTTTAGAAGATCATTGTTGCCAAGTTATTATTACTTTTCACGAACATTTTATAGAGAACAGTGTTGTAGAGGTCAAAGGTCAGCCAGATACTTCCGAAGGAATGATCTCATCAGTGTCATCAGAGCCCTGTTGCATAAAAGTGTAGCATTACTGTAAAATTAATGGTAACTCTGCAATCGAATGATAACTACAGGTGTAACCATGGCAACACTATTCCATAGCCAATCAAAGGCAAGAAATAAAAGGTGGTTACCGTTGATCGCAGAGTTACATGTACCATTATTATTGTAATGTTACCATAGTTCTATGCAATAGGGCTGTGATTTGTGTAGTTGTTTGTGAATCGTATCAACTTTTTACGGAAATATGTGAAACTCGGGACTCGGTCACTTTCTTACAATATATCTGACTCCAATGGAATTCCTGCAATTATGTGCATCTGAATTTTAACTCTATTTCGTGAAGTCAGCTTGACAGTGGACTGCCTTTGTACTTGAAGAGAAACAACTTGATCACAGCAAGAGATTCTGTGGTTTATTAAAGTCAGCCATCGAAGTTTGTCTAATTCAATTCAACATTCTGCTTCCTCTTTTCATTATCAGAATCAATTTTTGTTCAGCAAATCTTTAGATGAAAGACAAATTTTGAGCTTCTTTCTTCAATTCAAGCTCTTCAGAGAGCTGGTGCGCTTTCTAGTCTTAACAGATATCTATGATCAGAGACAGCAAGGACAATAAAAACATGCATTTTGTCATGTCATTTCTGGATAAAATCTTGAGATCTAAATAATTGGAAACGTAATTTATGTGTTCATTCCCTGTTTGTGTCGAGCTTGCCAGGTATATTTATGGATTGTGTCATTTTCTTCCAACTTATTCCTTTGATTTGATAGCACATTATTTGCTGAGCCAATATGAAATTGTCTATGATAGGTCAAGTTACGATTTTTGGAGTAAGGCCAGCACAGTTTTAGCTCTGTTTTTAAAAAGGACTGATTTTTCAGTTTCTTCTCAGTTTTTTTTGACAGTTGAATTACTTTTTATTTCCTGTTTTGCTCACAAAGCGTGATCATGAGATATGTTTTACTTGTGCATTCAGTATTTTTTATTTGTACATAGGAGATAGACTTATGTACGGGTATGAAAAGTTTGTTATATTCAAATTTGTTGCTGTTTTCCCTTTATTTGTTTTGTTTTACATTATGTGCTATCAAATCAAATTTGGACCAGATTCTGTTTTGAGTATGAATGCAATTTACACCTTTTACCTAGTGGAAATGGATGAAAGTTCTTTCTCAGGATTGATGTGATTTCCAAGCAAGGACATGTTCTCTGAAAGTAGAACTCGATCATTCTGTCTTTTTTATATGTATTCATTCAAAATTAGCACACAGTGATTCACTTTGTTGTGGTACAGGGACTGCACATGAGATCCCATACTGTACGAGCTGAAATTTTCGCGTACAGATATTTTCGCGAATTGCTACTTGGAGGACATTTTCACGTGTTGTTAATTTCGCGGTTGTGAGGGTCTAACTGAACTTACTTATTCACACGCTTTTATTTTCGCGTGTTGTTTTTTTCGCGCTTCAAAGATGATTCGCGAAATTCGCGAAAATAAAACCACCGCGAAAATTTCAGCTCGTACAGTATATTTGGCAGAGGCGATGGTGCATCTGCGTGTAGTTTAAAGTGACTGTAGCTTAGTCACTGCGCTCTGTGTTGTCGTTTTCTACGTATTTAAGGGTGGATTTCAGCACCAATTCGTAATACAAGGTGAGACTATTGAATGGTGATTGAAATGCCACCACGGTTGTTTGCAAAGAACTGGAAACAACACTGAATCTTGATTAACCATTTGATTACTGGAGGTATCCATAACACGTATCCACCCAATGGGGCATAAACATGGTGGGGGATGGGCAGCAAGCAGAGGGTTAAAATTTGTTAATGCGTGTTATTTCATGAAAGCCTGGTATAAACATCGAGGGTGTGCTTAAATTCTGGTCGCCTAGTCGTTTTCAGTTGCCGTGGTTCCTCAGGAAGTGAGAAATATTCGAGGCGATATCTCCAAGTATGCACATTTACTTTTTCTCTTTTTTTGTTGGTTTTTTATTCAAAGCATCTCTCACTCCAAGTCGTTCCAAAAATTCCAAGTCGTTGTATTCAACCATTCTGTAAGGAGGATTCTGTGTTCTTTCATACATCGTATTCCTACAATCTAGATTACTGAAATAAAAGCAAAACAAGAAAATCAAGCTCTGTCTGCCACTATTTTGGGAATTTTCTTGTAGTCTGTGGCCAATTGTAGTTTTCCATGAGATGAAATTTTATTGTTACTTACAGTGTGAATTCTCACTCCAAACTAGACTAGCACCCATGAAATGTAAAAACTCTCTTGAGGAATATTGTCTGACACATGCGCTTTAGATATTTTGATACTTAACCATCCAGCAATATTGTTTAATGTTTTACGATGTACCGTGTACCATTTGGTTCGCATTTTCGACCTCCTTCTTCCTATTCCTTTTGAGTAGCTGAGAATAAAAGCCAGTCATAGTAAGTGTAAATAGCCATGAGATGTACACTGTAAACCCATGTTCTGGTATAGCTACATAAGATTGTCTCCTTGTACCTATTTTGTTGTTGCTGTTTTCAGCAGAATGCATATTCTGTCGTATGCCTGGCATTCCAAATGATAACAGTATTTGAGTTCGTGGTGTATTCCAGTCAAGAATTTGATTTATTGTATTTTTTTTTTTAAAGATGCAAGAAACATACAAACTACAATTGTACTTTGCTTCACACAGCAGTAAATATTGTACATGTTGAGGTGTCTATCATGAATACTTGCAAAAAACAACAACAACCCAAGTATGATTAAGACTTTTAAAGGCAATCAATGAGTGGCCAATATTTTTGTG
This sequence comes from Diadema setosum, assembly GCF_964275005.1. Lineage (NCBI taxonomy): Eukaryota > Metazoa > Echinodermata > Echinoidea > Diadematoida > Diadematidae > Diadema > Diadema setosum. The sequence goes on from NC_092701.1 coordinate 9,093,457, forward strand.
TTTCTTGTCATTTTGTTCCCATAGCTGTTACAGCAATGTCTAAAAGCATTCTTTTGAATTTGTTCCGTTGTCCATTTTCCTTTTCACGCCATGTCTCGTTCCTGCAGAGCCAATGCAGAGATGTGCAAATGGCATTGTTGTGTGGTATGACGAATCTTAGAAATAAAATCTCTTTTGCCATTGGACTTATACAATTCTTGACTACGCATTGTGTCCGCTCAGTTTTACCAACCCTGTGTGCTTACTCTATGAAACAGTGTACCATGAGTACTGTAAAAACGAGGAATGTTTGCATGCATTTTAATATCACAAATTTTGCAAGAGCCGAAATTTGCGAAATTAAAATGCACGCCACAGTTCTTTTTTACACTATATTCATTGACTGTTAGAGGCGCCTAGTGGAAATTTCACGCCGCGAGAAAGGCCGTCAGCTCCAATTCGCAAAAATTTCATGCCGCGAAAATATCTTGATTTACCCTGAATCACAAAACCACTAAAAAGTCGCCCCGCGTAGATTTTTAGGTTTTTAGGACGGACTGATTTTGCTACAACATACATTTTCCATAGATGCCTGCCCGAGTATCCTCAGGACTAATCTTTGACAGGTTAAAGAGCACATTCTGAAAGAGCAGACTCTAAGCATCAAAATTATGTACCTGATATAACTCAATGCAAATGGATTTTCCTAATTAAACCTATCTGAAACTGAAAGGAAGTATGCACCCTGGAAAAGTGTTTAAAATTAGGAAAGGGGCTTTGAAGTTCAAGATCTATTCAAGTGTTTAACCCTTTGAGGACGGAATGACTTTGCTATAACACATATTTCCCATAGACACCAGCCCGAGTATTCTCGGGACTCATCTTCAACAGGTCAATCTCACCAAGCTGTGCTCTGTGCAATGAATTGGAAAAAAAAAAAAAAAAAAACCACACAGGATGTAAAACTCCAGGCCAGGGCAATTACAGTAAAAGGATTATCAGATTATGTTTAAATTTTCTATTCGTGGCTAACACTAACTTTCAAAGCAGCAGCATTGTCTATTCAAAAGTTATTCTGATTGAATGTGAAGCATGTAAACAGTCTTTAAGAAATAAAAAGGAGCATCTACACCTACTGCAATCATACTATTTTTCCAAAAAAAAAAATAGTGTTCTAACAATTTAAAAAACTACAATGAACACAATTTTTTGTTTTTTTATGATACCAAACTTTAGATTGGTTAAGGTTTACTCAGAAGAATTGCCCTTTCAGGAAATACAAAAGACTAAAGATTGACTAGATTGACCAATTTCATTTGGTTTGATTTCTCACACAAAATATTGGAGTGTGAATTTTTGTTGGTTTTGTGATGCACGGTCACATAATATTATGTGTTCATGTCTGTGTGTGTGTGCCTGAATTTGTCTTTCCCTGTTTTGTGTGGAAAAAGAAACAGTGAGAGAAATCAACTACACAACTTTACAAGTTACATTTCACCATCAGAGGGTCATTATGTGAAGACGTACACACTAATTATTTTCAATAGCAAACTGCAAGGGAAATTTGACAGCTAGGTATTTCTTGTCATCTAATTTTGTCATCAAAACTTAGCTTTAACACAAAATTTGATTATGGGTCCTTCCTTCATATTAGTGTAAAAGAATATTGCTAGATATCTTCACATTATTTGTTTTTGGTGACTTGCATTTCTATTCTGCCAGTACAGCTTTATACCCATTTTTTTGTTTTCTAAAAGTGATTGATGCAACCATTAACTTTTAGATTCAAGCTCTCAAAAGTGAGTTTGTCTCTCTACAACAGTGAGAGGCATTTCAATCTGATATTTGACATATTCGTGAATTTTGAAAAAACAAGAAATTACAATTCTGCCACTACATGTGACTAGCCACAGATATGTGTGCCAGTAACATTCCACATAATGCATGTACTATTTGGAGAGAATGTTCTGTGCACTTGCTAATAAAAGTATAATCATCATATGTTGGGCCTTGGTATTATCATCTTGCACTGGTTAAGCTGGGATTTTGCCCACAAACGGATGGGCCTCTCAACTTTTGTTACACGCGAGTTATTCTCGTCCGCAAGCAGATGTTGTGTAGAGGTTGGCCTGTTTTTCCCACTCTCGTTTTTTCATTCTTTCCAAAGCATTATCTTGGTGATAAAGTGAACTCAGCATTTGTCTGCTATTTTCAGTACTCCAGCGACACTGTTGCTATGCAGAAATGACTTTTTTCCCCTCCTTTTTACTCTTTTTGTCTCATCTTCTATTTCAATATTTACAAGGATTATGGAATGTGTGAAATTGTCTTTGGCAAGGTTTGATAGGCCAGACTTTTTTTTCACCCTCCGTATTATCTATAATATGTCATATATAACAGAAATGCAATGTATATATTATCAGATATTTTCTTAAAATGCTTGTTAATAACCAAATTTTTCACTTCCAGAGGATGAAAAGGATAAGAAGAACCTAATTTCTTTTTGATTGATCTTTGAGCATTTTTCTTCCCCAACCAGAGCCTATCAATTGATCTTTATCAGCCGCGTAGCACAAACTTATACATCATACTGTCATGTGGGAGGTATAGAACTCTGATCTCATATTCATAGGAGGATCTCTTGGTGCTTCTTGACAACTCTTCCCCCAGATGCCCTTTTCACCCCTGTCCTTCCTTTCATGTTGACCCTATCTTTTCTTCTTCTTATAATTTTGTTATTCATAGCATGCAAACTTTGTTCTTTCTGCCACAGTCATTTTTTTTTTCATCTATATTCTTCAGAAAGTTGTGTGTGAGTATGTGATAAATGTAATCTTGGAACATATTTTAACCTCAATTCCAATTTCAAGTTTACAATCTGTGTTTCCCATTTCATCATCTACATGTTTATGTATGCAAGATCTGTGATATTATCAGTGACATCACACCCAAATGACGCCATTGCCTGAATTTTCCTTGTAGGAATGTGGAGTGTGGAAACATGAAATTGATATCATTTGAACTGCTTGATTGACAGCATGCATTAAAGGGGAATGAAGCCCAAATGTACATGTACATGTGGATAGAGTGAAATCAATGCAGCAATATTACTAGAACACATCAGTGAAAATTGAGGAAAATCGGACCATCGGTTCAAACGTTACAAACTTTTTAAATTTTTGTGATGAGACCACTGGATCAAACTACATAGATCTTGATGTCATATATGCAATACAATATAAAGAAAATATAAAGAAAAATTCACAAAATATCATTTCATATGAAAAGTACACATTCCCTGGACAAGCTAGTAACATAAGTCAAGGGTATTATTATTTCCCCTGCTTTCTGAAAAAGGTAAGTCTAGTCTTCTTTGGTGAATTTGATTGTTTGTTTGTTTTGGTGATATGGCATTTGAATATCATCATACAGTACAACAAGCAAAGTTTGAAAATTTAAGAAATTGAGGCACAGTGGAGTGCTGTTCAAAATGATAGAGGGCATAAAAATATAGTTTTGCAACCACTGGAACAGTGCCTCCCCCCCCCTTCACACTGCATCAAGAAAGGGGGCATGCATTGCCCCACTACAAGCTCTCACTCTGAGAGGTACAATGGAACATCTCATGAATGCATTACGAACGGGGACTGGCGTTCTTATACCAGTGGATGTACTGCCGCTGTTCTTAGATGCAATATCAAAAATGTTAGATCAAGTCAGCAAAGACATGAAAGAGGGGGGGGGGAGGGGAAGAAAAAGAAATGGATGAGGAAGAGGAAAGAGAAGAAAAAGAAGAAGAAGAAGAAGAAGAAGAAGAAGAAGAAGAAGAAGAAGAAGAAGAAAAAGAAAAAGAAATAGAAAAAGAAAAAGAAAAAGAAAAAGAAAAAGAAAAAGAAGAAGAAAAAGAAAAAGAAAAAGAAGACAATATTAGACAAGAAGATAAGATTTCTGAGATTTTACAATTGTCACTTTCCTTTTCATGTGTAAAGTGTGTCATATCTGCGTTTGCAGATGACTGCAACTGTTGAGTTTGACAAAGCAGTTTTTTTCAGGAAATGTCCTGAAGTAGGTCAGATATTAATTTTTTTGTTCCCTGGGAGAAGGGAGGGGTTCTTTAACCGCCCGGGAAGGGTCTTGTTGTGAGAGATGCCTCAGGGGGTGTCAAACGGGGTTACTAGGCCAAAGTAGCGGAGCTGGTATTATAAAAGTCCATCCACACAAGGAGGTCTAGATCTTTGGTAAACCTGGTTTCTCATTAGCAGAGATTTGTCACTTGAGTGGAAAAAAAAAATGAAGTGATTATTATCATTGGCCCTTGGCACACTCTCAGAATAGACTGAGGGTAATGACTGTACAGAATTACAGATTAAGAAGAGCTGACCTGGTACAGAAGGATTATAGCAACAGGAAGTAAAATTGTCCTCTCGTTTATCCATATCAAAATATAGGCCTACATAACTCACTGACACATAGTGTACACACATTTGTTTCACTGTACATCGAAAGTGATTTTGTATGTTTTGTTAGGGAATGTTTTGAAAAGTTGATAAGCTTATTTAGCTGTTAAGTAAAGGGAACCAAAGCCCAAGTATAAGTGTGGATTGAGTGAAAGCAGCAATATTAGCAGAACACGTCAGTGAAAGTTTGAACAAAAATCAATCAATTCAAAAGGCATTATCTTTTTTAAGACCCGCTGTCGTCATTACGGGGTAAGGATCAAGACTACTACACTTTATGACATCATAATGGACCAAAATAACCAAAAAATCAACATATTTTCACTTTTCTAGCATAATATATGAGCACCTGACTAAGACCAACCTTTTTCAGAAAACAGGGAGGAATGGTATAACCCTAAAACTAATAGTCACTAATAAGTCAATGGAATGTGTAGGTCTACTTTTCATGACAAATCCAGTGAAGACAACTTAAAAACTATGGATTTGGCTAAACAGGACTTTCCTTTTTTTTTCCAAAAAATAATCATATGCATACTCTCTGCAAAGATATTAAAAGGAACTTTGTCCAGACGAGGGTCAACTGCACTGACCCCTCTCAGCTATAGAGATGAACTTTCCTGCACCAAAGAGGGGTATATAACAAACAAGAAGCTTGCTCTTCACAAATTATAAGAAGTGGAACACATAATGACTCTTTTTCACAGTGATTCCATACTAAGATGTATGTATATACAATTACGTACACAAGAATGAAAACACAAACGAGCCATAAAACTGACACTGAATATGTCACTGCTGAGTATTGAGGCTCGTTTGGAAGAGATGGTAATGAGATGGTATGTGGGACCTTGCAAGTTATGCTCACTTTAGGATAAGTTAAAGGACAAGTTCACCTTCATATACATGTGGATTGAAATAATGCAGCAATATAAGTGGAACACATCAGTGAAAATTTGGGGAAAATTGGACAATCCATTCAAAAGTTATCAATTTTTTAAAGTTTCTGTGCAGTCACTGCTGGATGAGAAGACTACTGCAGTTGATGATGTCACATGCGTACAACGATATATGGAAAATATAAAGAGAATTCCACAAAATTTCATTTTTTGAAAAAGTACACATTCCCTCAACTTGTAAATGATATATGTTAAGGGTAATATTACTCTCCCTGCCTTCTGAAAGAGGCAAGTCATGTGTTCTTCTATTATGCGAGAAAAGTGAAAATATGTTGAATTTTCTGTATAGTTTCTTTATATAGTTGTACACATATGACATCACAAGCTGTAGTAGTCTTCACATCCAGCGATCGTGGAACCGAAACTTCCAAAATTCATAACTTTTGAACGGATTGTCCAATATCCCTCAAACTTTCACTGATGTGTTCTACTAATATTGCTGCATTCTCTCAATCGTCATGTTTATGAAGGTGGACTTGTCCTTTAAGGTCTCATGTTAATCACACAATTAGTAATTTAGCAATGATTGTAAGATGATGGCAGTTACAAAATATTGGGTTTGAAGTTTGTTTGTTTGTTTTTTTTTGTTAATCACACAATTAGTAATTTAGCAGTGATTAGCAGTGATGATGGCAGTTACAAAATATTGGGTTTGATGTTTGTTTGTCTGTTTGTTTTTTGTTTAGTGTGGCTTTATCCGAGTTATCTGAAGAAGAAGATTTTTATTCAATAACATAAACTTGTCTCACACTGAGATATTCATGTGGTCACAAAAGTGATAATTTGGGTGTTATAAATCCCCACAAATTAACATGGATTTGGTCCTTTATTGCGTGTGAGGAAACACCTCAAACTTTCCTGATGCAACAAACAATCACAGACTTCAAAGTTTTCCAGCTTTCCACCTTTACTTTGTCTCACTTGAATTTTTGAACTGTTCAGTCTTTACCTAAATCCCATTTTAAGTTTTCCTTAAATAAACATGTTCGTCACATCAATCTCAATCCCTTTACATCTGACACTCTATTCACCTTGGCATGTTTCATTGTGTCTGCCGGCACCAGTTGTCGCGGATTATTTCAGAAGACATCTGTTTCTTTCCATCCAACAAAAGTATATGCCACTGCAACAGGTCGCGCCAACACAAATGAACGTCAAACAATGCTTGAGCCTTGCACGACACCCTCAACACATGCAGTGGAGAGAAACAAAATCTTTTCTTTCGTTTATTAGCAATCATGATTCACATGAACACTACCAACACACTGTATCATAAAAAGGTCTGCTAAACATTTCTGTGGTACATAGAGACTCCAACTCTCCCACTTTCAACTGGAGATCTCCCGCCGAAAGCCCATTTTTGCAAAATCTCCTGTTCTCCCGCTTGAGATTTAATTTCTCCCGCCCTGGCTCTGTGTCTCCCGCTTGAAATGATTTCTTACTTATTGCCATCGTATGTTGAAAAACAAGCCTTATATTGCAAGAAAGAGCATCTAGAACCCTAGAGCTTCCAGGGCCTGCTTACCCCGGCTGCAAGGAACTTCGCCCACATCAAGTTGGAGTCTCCCATTTGCTAGGGGTTTCAGGCGGGAGAATCTCCAGATCAGAAGGTGCTTGGGGTTGGAGTCTCTGGTTACAGTGTATATCAACAACAGAAATCCAAATTCAGATAAGATGCATTTCATGATGTGATTACCAATTTACTGATATATCATGGATGGAGGTAAGCAAATGAACTTCAAATTAACTTCTGATAGAAATTGCATTTCTGGAGGAAAATAATTCTTATTTTATTTATTCATTTATCTTATTTTTTTTTTTTCTTGGGGGGGGGGGTTGCTCATATAAAGAATTTGGCACTGAACTGTATTGAATCATACTTGAAAGAAAGGAAATATATGGCTGAATCCAGAAAAAAAAAAAATTGCCAAATGTTTGAATGGATGTGGAACTCGTGGGAAGTGATAGTTCATGAAAAATTGATTGCATGAAATAAGATTAGGCCTAGTGTGCAAAAGTTTGGAAAATTTTGTTAGGGGCATACATTGTAGACTAATAAACATTCCATAGGAACACATAAAAAAGTTTCCTTAAAATGGGATGTATCATAGTCAATGTTGCAAGCAAGCAGCAAGAAATTTTGCTTACCATATACTTTCTCACTTTCCTACTTAATATTCACTGTCAGAAATGCAGGTATTGATGATAAATTATCAAAATGATGGCATAGAATAAGACATAAAATGTTTTTACTTCAACAAAACTTCAAAGGGTTAATAATTTGCCTTATCTAATAATCTAAATCTTATTTAATCTTATTAAATATTGTATTGTACCGCATTTTGTTGTATTTCATTGTTTTGCATTGTACTGTATTGTACTATTAAACAGTAGATACATGTAGGAGACTATGAAACCCTTACTTATTCAGCTTTTCCAGAGTGAATGTACCCCCTTTGTCCTCTTTTTTTTTTTTTTTTTTAAACAAGGTTATGTGCCCCCAAACATGGTTTCACCTGAAAAAGGAACACAATGACATGATCTATGAAAATGGTGAGTCACGATAACATGTGATGCCATAGAGCAAGACATACATCAGACAATGTTTGTTGTTGTTGTTGTTGTTTTAACCTGAATAAGGCAGATCTTGATATGATAAAAAAAGGGATAGAATAAAAGGAGATGAGTCATCTTAAGGCTGTTCAGGTGCAACACACCAACCAAACAATAAGTCACCCCCTATATTTGTGGCTTGCAGGCTTTCCTCCCTGGATCAAACTTTCATGTTCAATCCTTAATCATCAACTTCTCTATCACCTGGCTACAGGTAGTCTACTATACAGATATTGACTGGTACGGGGTGGAATATAGGTCTTTATCTCACAATCAGCATGTCTTCTTAAAGGACAGGTCAAACTTTATAGACACGTGGATCGAGTGAATGCAGCATTATTGGTAGAACACATCAGTGAGAGTTTGAGGAAAATCAGACAAGCCATTCAAAAATTATGAATTTCTCAAGTTTCTGCTTAGTCACTGCTGCATGAGAATACTACTATAGCTTGTGATGTCACATGTGTACAATGATATAAAGAAAATATAAAGAAAAATCAACATATTTTCACTTACTTGTATCTCACATAATAAAAGAACACTCGTCTTGCCTCTTTCAGAAGGCAGGGGGAATAATATTACCCTGAACATACGTCAGTGACAAGTTGAGGAAATGCACACTTTTTACCCCCCCCCCCAAAAAAAAAAAAAAAAAAAAAAATTGTGAAATTCTCTTTATATTTTCTGTCTATCGTTGTACGCATGTGACATCATACACTGCAGTTGTCTTCTCATCAAGCCTTGACTGCGCAGATACTTTCAAAATCCATAACTTTTGGATGGATTGTCCAATTTTTTTCAAACTGATGTAGTCTATTAATATTGCTGCTTTCACTCAATCCACATGTATATGAAGGTGGACTTGTCCTTTAACATCCCAACCCTATTTCCTCAATCTATCACCTACAAAATTGTAGTCTACACGTCCTTATCCCATGGATCGACCCATTGCAATTTGCCCCTATATACACCCCTATCATCTAGATATGTGTGGTTTACATGTTCCTCTTCCACAGTCCACCCATTTCTACCTTAACCCAACTTCCCCCCATCCCAAACCCCAACTCTCCCTCATTGGAAATATCGATACTTTAATGGCCACCACCAACTCACAGCCAAATTTTGTATACCCTTCTCTAGAACCCTCATCATCCCCATCCCAACCCCATCTTCATTTACATATTGAACCTTGCAATCTTCAGATATATCCCCTAATGATCAATCAACCTGTATGCAAACCACCTCTACCCCTCATCACTTTGATACCAGTAGTCTACCCATCTCTCCGTCCCCCCCCCCCCCCAAGCTACAATACATCGCTTGTACACTCTTTATACAAGCCTTTCTCCTACAAGCTAGACCACTTCCATATCCAAAATCCCTAACGAAGCCTTGCCCCTTCTTCCTGATATTTGTACAGCCAATGTATTTCTCCCATCAACAACCCACTCCTAATAAATGTACCCACCCCATGATCTTGTAGTGCAAAGTTTTGCCTTTTATTGACCTATTTCTCATCTCATAATATCTCCCATCCCCACCTTGCTCCAGACTCCTTTGCCCACATACTCATGAAGGTGGAATGTTAAGTGACTCTCCCATCATCCTGTAGCCTTCATTCTTTTCTCATTCTATCAATGTATTTCCCCAACTGCCACCATCTCATCCCTTCCCCTTAATCCAGACATGCACAGCCTTTGGGTCTTTCTTCTATAATCAACCATTGTGTCAACATCCTCACCCCCCCCCCCCCCACCACCTCAATTTACCAACCCCCTCCTATTCATTTAGATACTTGTTGCCTACCCGTATATGTCTTTATCCAACATGACTGACTCATTTCTCCATCCGCCGATCCATCATTCCCAACTTCGCCCCCATCCCCTCCAATATTCCTGAAGTTTACCCCTACAATGAACCCATTATACTCCACCTGCCCCCTTTCCCCACCTTAATCTATACTACAGTTACACCTTTACTGTCTTTTCCCCCACTAATAACCCATTCCCACAAACCTCCTCCCCTCCCAGGGGCGGATCCAGGAATTCTGTAAAGGGGGGGGGGGGGGCGCAACTAATATTTCTGGTGCCACTTCCGGGTTCATTTCCTTTTTTCCTTTTTATTTCTTTTGTTTTTTAACGAAAAAATAAAGGGCGGGGGGGCGTGCGCCGGTTGTACCCCCCTCTGGATACGCCACTGCCCCCCCCCCCCCCCAATTCTCCATCTCCAATCTGTATGCCAGATAATTTGGATATCTGCGTCCTACAGGCCTTTCCCCCTGGGCTCACCTGCATCCCCCCCCCCCCCCTCCTGCTGCCACCCTCTTTCCCTTCACCTCTTACCTTCTCCCTTCCTTTCCTCCCCAATGTTTGTCTTTGCCCATGGGCAACCAGGTGTCTAGAAGGATGTAGCACCTATGGCTGGTACAAGTCAGTAAAGAACTGATTATTTCTAGCTACTTGGCTACAATCTGCTCCTCTCTCTCTCTCTCTCCCAAACATAAAGGTGTCATTGCTCCCTCTTTTATGCAGAAGGTGCTATATTCCACATACTAAGAATCTTGCTATAGGATTGGTCAAGAGCTGATCACGTGATAAAGCGTAGTTTTGCCCATCACATCACCTGAGAAGAACTACACGTAGGTCACTTGATAGTACACAGTGCAACGCACTTTCCCTTCAGTGTCGCACGATACGTGCAGCAAATTCATTGTTTTGTCATCTATAAAGACAGCTGTTTGTTTTGCTAATCTCTGGCAGTCCATACAGTCTTAACGCGAGATGAGTACGCGCGAAATAAAAGTGCGTTGCACTGTGGACTATCATTTAACTAGGTCATTTGATAGCACACAGTGCAACGTACTTTCACTTCAGTGCCGCGCGGTGCGCGCAGCAAATTCATTGTTTTGTCATCTACGCGCACACATAGCCTAAGCCCTAAGGATACCTAAAGACAGCTAAAACGGTTTCAGATGTGGAATAAAATGGGAATTTCCAGGACCTTAGATGTGGAATATAAAGCAAATAATCAACTTTTAGTTTCAGGCAATGAGACAAACTACCTTGTATCACTTCCTCGGCGATCTGAATGTGTACGCTATCTTTCCTCAGCTGCGCTTCGGAAAGATAGCTACATCCAGATCGCCTCGGAAGTGATAGTTTGTCCCATCACCTTCACCAACGTTGATTATTTGCTTACTATCTACAGTAGAAGACAGGGATGTACGACTTCCATCTGATGACACCTTTATTATATAACACAGTGCTTATATAGCGCATATCACTACAGAGACTCCAACCCCAAGCACCTTCTGATCTGGAGATTCTCCCGCCCGAAACCCCTAGCAAACGGGAGACTCCAAGTTGATGTGTGCGAAGTGCGAAGTTCCTAGGGTTCTAGATGTTCTCTGGTGCTATCTAAGGCTTATTTTTTAAACATACGATAGCAATAAGTAAGAAATGCTTTCCACCGGGAGACACAGAGCCAGGGCGGGAGAAATCAAATCTCAAGCGGGAGAACGGGAGATTTTGCAAAAATGGGCTTTCGGCGGGAGCTCTCCCGTCGAAAACGGGAGAGTTGGAGTCTCTGTCACTACCGTAGTGTCTCTATGTGCTTTAAGGGAGAGGGATGAAAGCAGAAAGAGGAATGTAGTGTACAATGTACAATGTACCATAGATGCAAAACCAAACTCATTCATAATACTTTTTACACAGAAATGTCTTGAGAGCAGTTTTAAACTTAAACACTGTGGGAGCTTCTTTTATATGACATGGAACAGCGTTCCACAGTGTGGGAGCAGCATGAGCAAAAGATCGCTCACCATAAAACTTTATTGTGATAGCAGGACATTGGAGAAGATTTTTCTGAGTTGATCTTAGATTACGCGAGGGAGCGTACCTTACCAAAAACTTACTGAGATATTCTGGTGCCATTGAATGCTGGCACTGATAAGTCAGTAACAGTATCTTAAAAACTATATGTGACTGAACAGGAAGCCAATGTAGCTGCTTCAAAATGGGGGTTATGTGAGAATGTTATTGTGCAAATCTAGGCCATTAAATAGAAACTGATATCAAACATAGGCCCTATATGTGAATGCAGTATAGGCAGAAATATTAGAACACATCAGTGAAGTTTGAGGAAAATCACACAAGCTGTCTGAAATGTAAAATTTTCAAAGTTTTATCAAACCAATCTGTCATTTGCAGGAAAAGAAGACTACAATATGTGATGTCATAATTGTGGAACGATATGAAGAGAATTCCACATGATTTCATTTCTTGTGAAAAGTACACATTCTTACTAGTGAACACCGACATCAGGGTACAGTGCACTCCTGTGAAAACAAACAGAGTTATAACAAAATTTAGGTTACAAAGTAACATTCAGGGCCCAAAGTTATCAAGTACACATCTTTATGCACTTTATTTGTTCAGATACAGCTGTATAACAAAGGAGAACTGCCAGTCCACAGGTCTTTGTTATAACGGGAGTTGCCTGTAATATCATTACCCCTGCCTCTGGAAGGTTACTCAAATCCTCTTTCATTATGAGAGAAAAATGAATGCTAGCACGAAGCACTGTCTGCTAGGAAGGGTAAGCCTAGTGCCTCGCATTGCTCTACACAGCCACAAAGCAATTACACAGGGCGTATAGGGAGTAAGCACTCTAGTGCATGTGTCCCTATTCGTATATCAGGTAAGCTCTTTGACCGAAACTTAACAGTCGTGACTTTGGAATGGATTGGGCAATTTTCCTCAAACTTCACCAATGTGTTCTAACATTGCTGCATTTACTCACATGTTGTTCAAAAGCAGTCAAATTGTGTTACATATGGAAGAATACCAAAATATTCTTCTTGCGTTCACACAAAGTGTACTTCAGGCAAGATCTTGCTGGGTTCATTTTGATATGCATTGAAAATGGAGTATTTTTTTCACACAACCTGCTTCACGAAAGAAAAAACAAGGAAAGGTGTGGGACTCAATACTGTACTTTGCATTCTTACTTTATTCAGCAAGTCATATTTGATCAAGGAATGTGATATATATATATATATATATATATATATATATATATATATATATATAAATGTCTCTATCTTACAATGTAAGTTTACACACATGTGCATTTGCAGATTCTGACATCCTAACATGAGGCATCTCAAACTTGAGGGGTGGATGAGAGTGGGACTTAGTTTGAATCATCCTGAGCTGATATTATCACCCTCTGAAATATGTTAATGGTATGTATCTCCAAAGATGGAATAGTGGCTGTGAAACTTCACAACTGATACACTGCATTTCTACTCCTTTGCACTTGGAATATAATGAAGTTTATTAAGGACTTGAGTGATAGCTTCTGCCAACCCTAAAGAACATTAATAATCATCTCCATCGTCACTGTCAACAGGAAAATGCATTAACTCCATGAGGTTTATTCTCTAAAATATTTTGTTTGCCTTTTGTTTTCTTGCGTTAAAACCCAGCTAGCAAAAATGAGCTTCAAGAAAAAAACATCAACAAGGCATTCAGTTTCTTTTTCTCAAAACATTCTGGGAGAACTTCTCCACGTGTGACATTGACTGCTGAAAGTTTTATTATTCTGGGTGATAAGTGCCTGTAATGTTCCACGGTTGCTCATCTACCAGTATTTACAGCACAACATCCATGTCTATCCAGCCCGTGACCTCCTCACAATTCTCCAAGAGGACACGCCTGCCTCTGGACACCAGCGACCATTTCAAGAAAGATGGTCTACCAGTAAGAGCAGATTGTATTCCTGTAGGACGACCAATGATGTGCTTGTTAATGTTGACCTTTCATTGTCTTGCAGGGAAGCCTGGGATAACAGTGTGATCGCACACCAGTCATTGCTGGGAAGTGTTGGCATACTATTTACAACTGGACAACTCAGCAGGTTGTTCCACACTGTCTTGCTCTTCAGAGGACCTTAATGCCCAGTTTGTTACCATGGCAACTGCATCATGAGATTGGCAATCCTCGTCAGAGAGATTGATGAAGTCTATATGATGCATATCACTAGATAGACTGCATGGCAAAGTTGAATTCATCTAGAGAAATGACCAGAGTAGCTATTGTCTTCTTCTGGCTCACAGGATGCATTGTTCAGTCTGTTGCCATGGTTACGCATCAGCTGCCTGATGACTTGTTGATGACTTTGGGCATCTTCCTGCTGGAGGCATCCTCCAGCTCCTTGGCCTTGTAGTAGTGGGGAGCAACCTCCAGCAACCAGCTGTTCTCAATCTCTATCACCTGGAGGTAGAAAATGGAATTAAAGGGATGATTACGGTATTGGTTGAGATGAGGATTTAGCTTTTAATTTTTATATTTTATTTATTTATTTATTTTTCTTTTTGTGAGATACAATGTACTAGAAACCACATTATGAAATGTAAAAATGTAAAGCAGCATACAAGTCTATGAGGAATCAAATTTCATTTGATGAAATATGGGTTCTGAAATGGCCGAGATATTCAGGAAACAAAGTAAAACAAAGGGATCTTTAATGAAAGATGGGTCCCATCTTTTACTGGGATCACTTTGTTTTGGATATCTCAGCCATTTCCAAACCAATTTTCATCACAGACAGTTTGAATTCCTCTTTAGAATTATATGCTTCATTTTTTATACAACGTTTCCTATCATCTAAAAAATAATTATCAAAAAATGTATGGAACCTGAAGCCCCATCCCATCTGAAACTTTACCATCCTTTTAAAGTAGTGTGGTATTTCATTAATGGTAAACTCTCTGAAATGTAGTGATGGATTATGGACAATTCCAAAGTCGCCGAAACTGAAATTGACAAACAGGAATGCTAATCCTTTTGTTACAGTTGCACTATTGAGATTGATAAATAACAAGGAGATGTCAAATACATCTGACAAACTTGTAATGATTGATGACGTCCTGTCAACAATGAAACAAGTACAACTAGCGAGTCATGGCAAATTTTCAAAACTGATGATGAACTAGAGAGAAATCTACCCAACCAACACACTTAACCTTAGCCATTCTCCGATATCATTCTTTGCCTTATAAAACCAAAATAGTTCTAACAAAACCATTGCTGGAAGGAGATGTCGTTCTCACTTGTCGCATGTATTCCTTGGTGGTAAAGACGAGCTCGTGATATATGAGCCACCTGGGCTGCTCTTCAAACAGACTGCTGTTGGGGTGTACCATGACAGTCTGCTGGTGCTTGACCGTCTTGTACTGACCGCCCTTCCCGAAGCGGGCAGTGTGGTAGAAGAAGCCTGCTGTGACAGCCTGAGGAAGCAAGAGAAAATTAGAATAGTTTTTCCTCTTGCAATTCATCCATGGAGCATGAACATGTTTATCATACAGTACTGTATACACAAAATGTAAAAATGCTGTAGACTCGAGATTTCTTTGCATAATTCTTCTTCATTCTTGTGTTTTTGGACTGACAGAGTTGATAGTGCTCTACTCAAAAGTAATCCTGCCTAATTTGGGTTAATGATGAAATATGCAACTTTTAGCTTTTCCATACATTTTTCAAAAGGAAAGCAATCACTGTCATCTTCACCTTTTGAGCATGTCTTTGTACTAAATCTGTACCTATTATATTGCCTGATGTCTCATGGAATAAAAATGTCACAAATTTGATATCATGCCAATGCCTTAGCCACAAACAATAACATGGAGTGCTAGAGCTCTGAACAGCTGACTGAAACAAATGAAGAAAGTTCAAACACAACTATATTTGGTATTTTTCTTTACAATAACCATGTATGCTTTCACATGCAGAGCTGATTGTGAGAGTAAAAATAACAAATTTAAGCTGAATTGGGTCTCAGTTTACCCCCCTCCCTTTCTTTCCTTCTCTGTTAGTTGAATACTTGGTGCAGCCAGTAGAGTAATGGTGAATGACCCAGCTATTTCACTATGCCATCCACTGTAGTCCCGCATACTCACTTTCCTGATGGCTACATTATCCATGCCACAGGTGGTGGGTTCAATCTCCACCCTTTCCAAGAGCCCGACAAGCTGGTCCCTCACATCCCTGGCTCGCCTCATGGATCGGTGCTGGATGAAGTTTTCAAAGCACCACTGTGTTGAGAACCCAGTCTCCACCCACTTAAAGAAAGAAAACAAAAATGAACAGAAATATAATAAATCAAGAGAAACTGCTGCAGAGACGGGGGAATTAAGACTAATTATATGTAGATGTGCATTACGTCTGCCTAACAGGATATTTACATCAGTTTAACATTTCACTTTACGTGAAGTTTTTTCTACTGAATGAAGAACTGCACTTCTACGAACTCCAAGACAAAGAAGAGGGAATGTAGATTAGAATAAATCATTACATATCTATAGTTCACATGATATGATGGCTCAGCTTCTGAAGATTTCTTTTTTTTAATACATATTCTATTCTGAGTTTTGTCTTTTGAGCTTGAAACAGAAGTAGCATCAGACAAGCAAAACAGAAATGAGTCATTCTCATTCTTTGTGAGAAATATCTTTACAAATCTATATGTTTAACACAAAATCTTAATTAATTTTGTCAAAAGTATGCAAGCATTGTCATGTAAGTTGAAGCTTGCAAAGAGTCCTGGTCATCAGAATACCATAGGCCACTTCTAGCAGACGGTCCCCCTACCTGATTGTAGACGTTGAGCAGGGTGAGGTGGTCGCCCCCAGGGGTGAAGAAGTTGACCCTGGCGTTGTCCGCGTGGACAATCTTGTCCTTGGGACGGTAGAAGATGGCGTTGTTGACGGAGAGCATGGCCGTGACACTGAGGATCTCCTCCGAACATTTGTACCTGGGTTCAGAGGAGATGGGATACGATAAGCAAACATGGTTTTCATTTACAGTATTTCCAGGGCTACCAACATTTCCTCATCTAAATCAAGGAGGTTTGGGACAGAAAGAGATACATGTATTCAAGTTTACAGAGAATCTCTCACAGAATCCAGGAAACTTTTCACGTCATAGGTGTAACCTTTTCATCTCAGTCTCCCGACAGCTTTCCACATTCCTCAAGGCTTTTTTGACTCCTGACAAATGTGATTGCACAATCTCTAGCTGAAGGTACTTGAAGGTTAGAAAAAGCTGAGTCTGCATTGTTATTATTAATTTTCTGATTATGATTTACAACTAACATCCTTTTTTTAAGAAAACCAGTTTGCAATGAAAATAGTCACAAAACTTCATTTGATGATGAAATGACATTGGTATTTTGACAAATATGTGATGGAATTGTTAACTGTTTCTGAGTGCATGGCCATCTGTTCCTTATCACGAATGAAACATTATTGATAATTCAAAGAATCAATGCTCATTACCAACAAATCATAACCTACGTCAAGTCAGTTTGTTATACTGATCTTACATGTCAGAAATACTATTTAAAGAGACTGAAATGAAGGCAGATTTCAAACCCATAAGCACAAGAGGAGTCATGAATCTAAAGAAACCTCTGCAGCTATGCTCAATATCAACATTTTTTTGGAAAACACAGCCTACTCTTCTGTACAATTATACTTTATACCATTCCTTTCTAAAGACTGATCATTGTGTATCAAAGGATGGTATGTTTCCATGTTTGTTTGTTTGCTTTAAAGAATACAGAAATAAAATGAAATCACATCAAATATTGGCGATACATAGTCAGTCTTATCTCATCAACTGAGCTTACTTCTCCGAGGCCAGGATCATCTTAGAGAGCATGGGGTCGACGGGAAACTCGGCCATCCTGCGGCCCATCTTGGTCAGCTCCCCCTTGTGGTTGAGGGCCCCCAGGGCGTAGAGCTGTTCCAGGGCCAGGACCAGGGTCTCGTGGGGCGGCGGGTCCATGAAGTCAAAGTGGATCAGGTCGTTGATGCCCAGGCTTTTGAGAAGTAGGACCACATTGCCGAGATTGGTCCGCTGGATCTGTACAGGGTGTGGCAAATGTTGATTCAAGTAATGAAAATAATAATGATGATTACATGTCTGATGATAACAACATAAATAATACACTATTGTAGTTATGATAGTAGTATTAGCAGTAGTAGTAGTAGTAGTGGTAGTGGCAGCAGTAATAATAATAATAATAATAATAATAATAATAATAATAATAATAATAATGATGATAATAATAATAATAATAATAATAATAATAATAATAATAATAATAATGATAATAATAATAATGATAATGATAATAATAATAATAATAATAATAATAATGATAATAATAATAATGATAATAATAATGATAATAATAATAATAATGATAATAGTAATAATGATAATAATAATAATGATAATAATAATAATAATAATGATAATAATAATAATGATAATAATAATGATAATAATAATAATAATGATAATAGTAATAATGATAATAATAATAATGATAATAATAATAATAATAATAATAATAATAATGATAATAATAATAATGATAATAATAATAATAATAATAATAATAATAATAATAATGATAATAATAATATGATAATGATAACAACAAATTATCATCACTACTGCTACTACTTCTACTTCTACTACTATTACTAGTACTACTGCTTGAAATGATAATGCTGTTAATTTAAATCATATCACAATATTACAAGAATCCAAATATCACTCTTTGAATATTGAGGATGTCCCCAACTTTTGTATTTGACACATATGTTCAGGTCCATAGAGTACACACTGCAACTGATCAACATTTACAGATATCTATTTATTCAACATTTCTAAATTTTCAACAACAATACCATTTATTTTTCATCATGGAAACACATAAATGCTGCATAACATAAATTCTGGAGAGCAAGTTGTGGTCCTACCTCAGGAATGGTGTTTTCCTCCAGCTCATTCTTGAAGGCCCAGGCCGTGTAGAGACGGAAACACTTCCCCGCCGCCACTCGTCCAGCCCGGCCCGCCCTCTGATTGGCCGAGGCCTGAATTCGATATCACAAAATCACACTTCGAAAATAATTCAGCTCAAAGATGAATACGGCATTTTTACCACCATAGGGCATAAGACAATCAAATACAAACAACACAAAAAATTGCAGTTGTTGTAGCTCTGCACACATTTTAAAAGGCTATAGGAGAAAAAAAAAAAAAATAATTTTTACTGTTATTTGACTTATTTTGGCTGGTCACTCTGGAAGAACTACAAAGCATTTGAGAAGATATTGAACACTCTGCATTCCCCACACAACCACTCATGCTTATGCATAGCTATTTGGAACATTGTGGCATTGCATAGCTAGATCCAATGATTGCTAGGTCGAGCAGCAGTGCTCCCTCATGTGAGAGGACTGGCTTCTATTTGCCTTTCAAGAAATCACAAGCAATTATTTGATGAGTAGCTGTAGTACCTCCATTAAGAATGTGAAGGAACAGTACTGAAATCCCTAAATTCAATGCACAATCGCTCCTTGAAGTCTATAAATATTCTCTATGCTTAGAATGCACAGCTAAGGAATATTCATGCACATTCTTAACAAAACACAAAATGTCAAAGTGATTTCAGGCTTTTGGTCCCATGAGGGTTGAAACTTGGTAAAAAGCATGACAGAAGACGACACCAGGATCCATCTACAGAGGGCGCAAACCTTGGATATCGGAGTGACGATCAGCGACTCCATCCCCGTGCGGGCGTTGTAGCTCTTCTGCTTGCAGAAGCCCGGGTCGATGACGTAGATGATGCCATCGATGGTCAGGGAGGTCTCGGCGATGTTGGTCGCCAGGACGACCTTCCTGGCACCGGGTGGGGTCGGCTCAAAGATGCGGGCCTGGAGGTCGGAGGGCAGGGTGGAGTAGATGGGGAGGATGAGGAGCTCCTTGATCTTGTTGCCCAGTTTTCTGGCTCTCTCCTGGAAAGGGGGTTGTGGACATGAAAAATAATTGCCATTAACCACTATCATCAATCATAAAGGGAAGACCAAGGAATGATTTAAAAAAAAAAGTGAACATGGAAACATGAAAAGACAGCTAACAGTTGCATGCATTATTAAAGTAAGACAGTGAAAAGCTGTATTCATGACTGGTTCAACTTCATTCAGAAATACTGAAACTTTTCACAAAGCTTGACATAACAAGTTAGGCGCATTATGTACTATCAATCTTTTTTCCTTTGTCGTGTCACAGGTGGTGCAATTGTCCACCCTCCCTTCCCCCCCCCCCCCCCGCAAAAAAAAAAAAGTAAAGTATATCTTGCTTTGTCTTAGACACTGGAAAATATCAACAATATCTGTGCAGACTGAATCATACATTTATCTGACAAGTCACTTTAATATAGGAAATTATGAGGAAGAACTACCATATTTACTAATATGCGTGTCAACCATACTAGCATAAACATGCAACGGCAACAAAAAGACATCTTTATTGTATGCATATGTGTTGAAATTTGCATAAGCTGGCAATGTACACTAGAAAGACATATGAAAGAACTTAAACGTCCAGTTTACCTTTTTGGGAGCAGTGATTTAACAAATTTGTCAAGATATCACATTTGATGCATATGTGTAGGTCTGTTGTATCACCAAACATCCTACATATACCATTTGAAGTTTTTGCAATAAAGGCTAAAATATAAGGAGATATCAGTATTTTACTTAATAAACCATAACTGTAGACAGTTTAGTCCGGAAACATATTTATTACAACTATTGTTCACATTTTGTGTATCTAATATTTAACATCGATAATACGGATTCAAATTTTTACAGTAGCTGTTTCTATCCCTGTAAACTCACATTTTAGAACTATTTTAAAGCACTAATGCTGGGTTTTTGTTTCATCTGCAAATGGTAAGTTATGCCTTTAAAATTGGGAAGAAAAAAAAAACATGTCTTGAGATGATCTGAAAATCTGCGTCATACCTGAAGCATCTCCATACAAGTCTCGATCTCCTCCTGTCCAGTAAGGAAGACCAAGCAATCTCCGTCGGGCTGGGTGAGGTGGATCTGGAGGACAGACACCACACAAGCATCCAGGAAGTCTGCTTCAGGGGCCTGTAGGAAACAGCAACAGACTGGAAACATTGTTTACCTTTTCTTTACACAAACATTATGCCTAGCATTTACTATCTATACAGCTCTATCTGTCTATCTATCTCTCTATCTATCTATTTGTTTGTTTGTTTGTTCATTTCCCATCTGAGAAGATGGCTGGATAGCCCATATTCAGCTATGCTAATCTGGTCTTCCTTGGGGTCCAGTTGGATGTGAGGCAGGACCACTTTACTGGTTTAAACACCCTGCTCTTTGCAATGAATGAATGAAGCGGGATCTTTTACATGCATGAGTTGTGACTCTCTCACACATGGGACCTCCATTTTATGTCCTATCCGAGGGACAGAGTGTTTTGCCTTTTACTAGAGGGAACAGTATGATTTCACACATTATTGCTCAGTCCAGACTGGGGTTCAAACCCGGGTCGCTTGGGTCGGAGGCAGACACGCTATCGACTGAGCCAACTCACCGCCCTATTGTTGTATCTATCTACCTATCTACCTATCTATCTACCTATCTACCTATCTATCTACCTATCTATCTATCTATCTATCTATCTATCTATCTATTTATCTATATTAACTACCATCTGCTCTTCATATCTATCTACCCATTTATCTATTCATCTATTTGTCTATCTACAAGTGCATTTATCCATCCATCTATTTATCTACTATTTTGCTATCTACATGTATCTATACAGCTATCTAATTACCTATCCATCTATTTAGATATCCATTCATTTATCAATCATCTATTTATCTATGTATCTATCTATTCACCAATTTACCAATCTATTTATCAATTTATCTATCTCTGTTAGTTTCTTTCTCTTTTCTCCTCCGGACAGTAGTTTACTCATATATCGTCGCTGGGGCGACAAGACCTCGTATCTACAAAATGTCAAATGTTCAGGAGAGCAAAAAAAAACATGGCAGCCAAAGCACTGTATCCAATGGGACAGACATTCCTTTGACATGCCGTGGTGGCTTCAGTTTTGGGGTAAGACAGCTAGGATTTGGACAGGACATCACTTAACTGATTATCTGGCCATTAATCAAAAAAAGTCATTTTCACGAAAATTGCAGATACAAGGTCTTGTCACCCCAGCGACGATATGTATCTTGACAGAAAGCCATCTCTATCGTGGGTCTATTTGTGTACCCTGTATCAGTGTAGAGCAATCAAAACCAAACAAACAACTTAAACATCAAACATATTTCGACGATGAAGGATTGCGCACTTCAAATCAGCCCACTCATCAGCTTCCAATATAATCCTTGGATGTGAACTGGGATAACACTTGGAACTTTTACAGGACACCAAGAAGACAGTGACAAGGGTTTATTGCTTTAAGATAATAGAGCACCTAAGTGTGATGTTATCGCCATTCATCGCCATGGAAACTGGTTCTAAACAACCAGATTTGTCCAAAGAATCTATGCACGTACCCGGTTCCAACCCACGCTTATAATAAAAGAATGTGACATCATCACATAGGTACTCTATTGATCATCACTGCTTTCAATGCTTAACATCATATCTTTGAATGCATAAAAAAATGCATATTTCACATCATATTTGGTTTATTTCATAACAAAACTATTCATAGCCATTTCATATGTGCAAGACACAAATAATTATTCCCCTTATTCAAAATTACATAAAAAAAAAAAAGCTGTACAATGCAATCATCACCTCACCTTTGTGTACATGATATCCACAGGATAACGTCGGCCTGGTATTCTGAAGATTGGCGCATCATCAAAAAACTGTTGAAGGAAATAGCAAAATGGACATATTCTAAGTTACAAACACCAGCAAATCATATATTCTTGTTGATGAATGAACTTCTACTGCAAACATCTTCAGCATGATCAGTGAATAAAAGGTGTGTGATGATGACGAAGCTATTTAATATCATCACATGATGGACATATCTGTCAAACTTGGTTGTTGCAAAAGTGCTTAATTGGTCATTTATGGGTTGGCAATTGGATGAATTATGTCAACACATGATGTTCAGATCTGCTTCCTTACTCTCAGGTGTGTGTGTGTGTGTGTTTGTGCTTGTGTTGGGAGGGGCTTTTTCTGAATTAAATGTAGCTTTTGTTTCTGATGTGCACATTATTACAAAGGGATTAAAAACAAGAATTTACGTATACTTGTTTGTTGTTGTTGTTGTTTTTTTTTAAACTTGAGAATTCAATCTACAACTTAATAAAGTTGTCATTACTCAATACAGACGCTGGATACTTCTAGCAAGTTACGAAACATGTAAATGGTGATTTACAGGATATGAGATTTATTAAACACAAGCATGTTCAATCACCTCAGCAAATTTCTCAGTGTCCAGCGTGGCACTTGAGATGAGCAGCTTGAGGTCCGGTCTGAATCTGGCGATGTCCTTGACCAGTCCAAACAGGATGTCTGTGTGGAGCGTCCTCTCATGGGCCTCGTCCACTATCAGCACTCTGGACAAGTGTGAATGGGATAAATTGCAGTCACCTGTGATACGTAGCTATGTGCATTTAAACCCGTTGAGGACGGACTGATTTTGCTATAACACGCATTTCCCATTGACACCTGCCCGAGTATATTCAGGACTCGTCCTCAACGGGTTAACTTGTCATTTGTGTATTGTGGCACTAGCAGCTACATACAACATTTCATTCAAACTGCAGCATCATGGAACTAATAGCAAACTAATATTTAAATCATCTGCATGGTCAAATTAGTCTAAATTTCATCTGTCTTTAGCAGCACCTTAACTCCTTGTGTGCTTTAGTGTTGACTGACATAGAAAACCCAATACTGTAAAAGTGGATATTTTTGCTTGAGTAATTTTTCATGGTCGGTCGGGTAAGATGGATTTCGCGTGTTTTTACTTTCGCGGAATCAGGGCATTACCTACTGGAACATATGGCATGCAGAATTATTTGCGTGCTTTCATTTTCGCGCAAGTATCTGGTTGAGCGAAATGCGCAAAAATTTCCACTTTTACAGTAGCTTTATTCACAAGGCAAGAAATGCTACAGTGGACCTCTTGTGCCTTTAACAATATTGAGTGATCTCATTAACAAATTCAAACCTAGACTACTTTGAACAAAAAGAGAAATGTATGCTGCTCCCATGATTCATTACTTTGATCATATTGTGCATGATGTCTTGGACATATTTATACCAAAATACCAGCGAAACCATGTCAAGTTTTGTAACCAAGTTTAATAGAAAAACTGGGAGAATGGTGCTCACTTGTAACTGGCAAGATCCGGCTCGCTGAGAAACTCACGAAGCAGCATTCCGTCCGTCATGTACTTGATCACTGTCCTGTCTGACGTACAGTCCTCAAATCTGATGCTGTATCCAACCTGGACAGAAAAAGCAGGGGGACACAATTTCACTTTACTGTCACACTGACGTGAATGCTTCTGTATGCATGCTTTTATATTGTACAAGCTGACATTTTTGCATAGTTATTTTTGCAAATTGCTACAATGTACATGTCTGACATTTTCATGTGTTGTAAATTTCTCTGTGGCAAGGGTGGAGTAACTGTTATTTCATCCTTCACAAAATGAATAAGAATGAGTAGACTCAATACTAGTACTGAATGTTTTTATGATGCAGTGATTCCCTGTACATATTAAAACAAGTAGTGCGTTCTGCATTTGAGGTACTGCATGGGCATAGCACGTTGCTGTTCCTCAGATATTACTTAATCATGAAACTTTCTGAGTGCATATTCTGTTGCGTGACAAACACTTCACTACTTGCTGCTGAAGAAAATGTAAAAACAAAACAAACAAACAAACACATACCAATACACAATCCGTCATGTTGACATACTCCAGCATTAAAGGTGAAGACTGAAATGCGATTCCCCCCTTCAATAATACAGAATTACCTAACACTATATAACTTCTGGTTGTTGTTTTTTTAATAAGAAACTAAAGTACAAATAACAGTGTGCATTTCAATATGATTTGCATTGCATCTGCCATATATGTACACTGTCTTACTATACACCACATGCTATTTAATTTCAGCAATCCACACGAATCAGGTTTCCCTGATTATTCTTTTTTTTTTTATTTCATGAAAAAAGGATTATGTAACAGAGTACACAAAGACATGATGATAAAAACTTTCCAAGCCGAATGGATATAACTAACAACACCTGAAGATGTGAAAGAAAATGGAGAGGGCGACATTCTCACCTCATTTCCTAGTTTAACCCCCATCTCTTCAGCCACTCTGGCAGCCACACTCATGGCCGCCACTCTCCTCGGCTGGGTGCAGCCGATCTTCATTCCCTTCCTGGTAAAACCCTGCAAATCAATCACAACAGGTGTATCATGACCATACACTCACAGATATCATCATCTTTGGATGCATACTGTAAAACATGATATATTTGCGGCATGAAAATTTTGCGAATTGGAGCCAACTACCTTTCTCGCGGCATGAAATTTTTAGCAAATTGCCACTGGTGTCCAATGCATATTGTGTAGGCAAGAACTTTCGCATGCATTTTAATTTTGCAAATGTTGACGCTCGCGAAATTCATGAAATCAAAAATGCACGCGAATATTCCTCCTTTTACAGTATAAAGATCAACACGTACATAGATAGACGATTCCATGACATTTGCTCTTGTGGCAATACCTGCTCACTTGAAATAGCCATATGCTAAGCCAAGCATAAGCTCTACCCACAAACATAACCCTACACCTAATCCTAATCCTCCCATCAAACTAACCCTACAACCCTAACCCTCAGTCCTTGGAGAAGATACGATCGGAACAATTGAGCAATCGGAGCAGGAACAAATATCATCACATAGTGTCATCAAATAGACAGAAAGAGATAGATAGATACTAAGGAGATAGATGGATAGATAGAAAGATAGATGGATACAGATGACATGCAGACAGAAGAGATATTGATAGATTATGAGTTGATAGATGGATACACATATAACGGGTACACAGATGATAGACAGATAGATAAACAGACAGATCTGCTTTCAAGATTTGAGAACTCAATTACTTGAGTGGAAACTGTACTATGACAAAAGTAGATGAAAAGATTGATACCTTAAAATAGAAACACACACTTATCAACAGCTAACAAGGATGAGCGATAGCTGTGTAAACACACAAACAAAATGGAGAGTTGGACAGGTATACAAATAACCAAGTGGATAAATTGAAAGTAAAAATATATGAGCAGATAGAAAGACATATATTAATCAAACCAATTGATGATTAATCAATGAATGTGTTCATTTTCCCTTGCATTTGAGCATTGTCCCGAGTCCCATGTCTACAAAATACCACATTCACACAAAACGTGATGCACTAATATCTGCTGGTTGTGAGCTCACCGATTCATGGAGGTACTGAGTGATCTGGGTGGTCTTCCCCGACCCTGTCTCGCCCTCGATGATGAGGACCTGGTGTTCCTCGATGGCAGCGATGAGGTCCTCCCTGAAGGGGTAGATGGGGAGGCTCTTCCGCACCTCCTGGATGGATTGCTTCTTCCTGTCGGCGGCGGACATCTTGGGCGTGTCATCTTCATCGTCATCATCATCATCGCTCTTTATGATGGAGAAAAAAAAATATGGAAAGATGCAGCATATATTCACACTAAAATGCCTGGTTGCCAAAGGCAACAGAAGAGTACTGTTCACGAAGTAATACATGGTAACCTTGTCATAACAGGGACCTAAACACCTCAACAATCACCTTGTTATATCAGGTCATTTGCTATATCAGTGTACAAAAACAATGAAATATATTCAGAAGAATCGGGACCTCCATGATCACTTTACAATAGGAAGGGTTTGTTGAAACAGACCTCTTTATAACAAGAATCTGGTGTATATATACAAACAAATGCAGATTTCACATTAATGGCTGTCAATCCCTGATTATCAATCAGTTGCAATATGCTGTAAAACATGATATATTCGCGGCATGAAAATTTCGCGAATTGGAGCCGATGGCCTTTCTTGTAGCGTGAAATTTTCACAAATTGCAACTGGCATCCAATGCATACTGTGCAGGCAAGAACTTTCCTGTGCATTTTAATTTTGTGAATGTCGGCACTCGCGAAAACCACGAAATTAAAATGCACACGAACATTCCTCGTTTTACAGTAAACACTTGCAGAAGTACACATTTGTTTTGAATACCTTAACACACTAAGGATACCTCCAACACACTAAGGATACCTACAACAATAGACTGTCTACACATCAAGATGACCAAAGTATAAGCATGAATTGTGTGAATCAACACCATGGTATTGATAGCGTGTCAGTGAGGTATATGTATTCACACGTAACTCTTAGCTTTAAAACATGTTCCAAATGGGTTACTACTTTTCCCTTGTATGATGTGTGGGCTAGGGGAATGCAACACAATTCTAAACAATTCAAAAAAAAAAAAAAAAAAAAAACTCCACCGGATGAAAAGAAATGGGACCAGAGGAGAAAAAAAAAGGAAAAGAGCACAACAGCAGGAAACAGAAGGGCAGGGTCCATAAAGCTATGCTCAAAATTGACTTACACCAACACCTAAAAGCACACACATTTACATACATACCTCCCCCATAGTTCCAGGGGTAGTGAAGGCTGCCACAAACTCGATCTCTTCAAAATCATCAACAATGAGGTCATACTCCTTTTGCTGCAAAGTTGAGAGAAGAGACAAAAATACATTGTGGGTTTGCAAAAAACCAATGCTATTTGTGACATAAGAAAACTTATAACATACCACATATCATGTTCAAATAATTATTGACAAGAATTAGAATGCACATATCTGAGAATAATGAAGTATTTCTTGATTACAAGACTTTCATCTGTTTAAACTTGTTTTCCTCTGTTTATCCATATTTCTGCAATGCACAACAATGTCACAGATTACCTAAATCAAATGTATGATCTACAGAATGAACAACCATCTAAATTGAATCCCTAAAAAATTCAGTCAGTAATTTAGAACCCTTTTAGTGCTCCAAGTTCTCCATGGTATCTCTTTGATGTAAAATTTCTCATAGAATGTCAGCATCACTCTTTTGTTTGTTTTTGTTTTGCATTAATTCTTTAATTCAGTTTAAAGAGGCATCATGTTGAAACTGCGTAAAAGGTTACAATCACAATGAGCAAATTATGAAACATTGTAGCAAAAAATAGAAGGTAGGGGTAAATCTTGAAAACAAAAGTTTCTCTGGTTTCCTTGGAAACCAGTGCTTACTGTATTTTTCTACTTGGCAGAGAGTTATGAAATATTGTAGCAAAAATATATGCTTGGGATATACCTCGAAAAACACAAATTGTCCTGGTTTCCTCTGCAACTGGTGTTTACCTTATGTTTATGTTCGGCATCTTTGGCTCCAAAGTGCATCTCTCCCTGTCTCATATAAAACAAAGTTTCTCTGGTTTCCTTGGTAACCAGAGATTACCTTATGTTCTGTTAGGCATCTTTTCTGTTTGGTAAATTTGGCTCCAAAGCTTACCTTATGTTTCTGTTTGGCATCTTTGGCTCCAAAGTGCATCTCTCCCTGCCTCACATGTGCCTCCTCCCACTTCTTCTGCTCGTAGTTCGGTGCCATCTCTTCCCCGACTGGCTCAACGTACTTGTCTGCGGGTTTCTGTTTCAGTGACAGAGTACTGGGTTAACCCTAATCCGGCCAGGCTTTTTTGGCTATGCTAAAGCCGGAGGGGGGGGGGGGGGGGGGGGATCCCCCCCCCCCCCCCCTTGGCATACATGACACCCACGTTGTAATCTACAAGACTGTGTCATAAGATTTTTTGAAACAATAAATTTCTAATTCTCATTCATTAATTATGCAAATTAAGCTCAAGATCATATTTTAGCCTGATTAAAAGCATTGAGAGTCTGCTTTTAGGTATGTATATCTGTTTTAGCATATTCATCACCTGTACATCATAAGAACTTCCGAAGGTCATTTAAATTCTGATGTATTTTATTGCTTTCGGAATTTCAATATGTATTTCTCTAATCTAATAGTTTTGTTTTTTCTTTGTTTTTTATTGGAAATTGTCACTGACCACTTTTCTACCATATATAGCATAAAAGTAATCAATGAATGTGATTAATTGTAAAAATAATCAGGTTTTCATGACTTCCATGACAGAGCTGTTTTCCATAGGCAATATACACAAAATTGCATTGAGCCTGTTTTGGGGCAACATGCCATTACAAAAATTGGTGTGGCTTTGGAAAAGTATGCATGGACGTTGCAAATTTGGTCTCAAAAGTTGCGCAAGACTTGAACAAAGAAAGTCAAGAAGCCTCAGGACAAGGCCCTCTTGCGTTACAGAATTACAGCACGAAACATCAAGGGGCGGATTCTATGTATATATACGTATATTGCGATTTATTGATCAGTCTGTGCGTGGTTGTACGCGTGAGTGAACTATGCGAAGTTGATGTACATTGACTGAGTTGGGCACAAGAATGTGGCATAGAAAAATTGTTAAAATGAGGGTAAAATGAAGACATGAACAGTTATTTCTTACCTCATCGTCCCGTGGCATGTAGTACCTTCCTTCTCGTTCTTTGTCACCAGCTTTCCTGTGCTCCTTGGCCAACTCCAGGACAGTCCTTTTATACTTTAGTTCCTTTCTCTCTCGTTCTGTCAAGCTGTAAGAACGAAGGAAGGATGGGTTGATAAAGCACTTTACATATCCACCAGACATTTAAAGTATTGCTTGTTGAAATTATAGCCTTTAACAAGATTTGACTCTTTTGTTATGAGGAATTCATACTAAACCACATGCAGATAGTCCAAATTAATTTGTTACCATGGAAACAAGGTTGCAGAATTCTTGAAGGTCAAGGCAGATCTTGTCTCTCTCAAAGGTGTAGCTTACATGTATGCTTTGTATCTGAAACATGGTGAATTTACAGTAAAAAAAAAAACCCAAGCACCCTTTTTAATACGGTATGTACAAGTATAACAAATCACAAACAAAACACACAATTTGATCAAAGAAGCACCTTTGCATTATGTGGTAATAGACACATATTTTTACAAGCATCATGGACCTTTTTGTTTACTACTGCTTTGAGAGTTTTACTTCAGTTTCATTTGGCTGAGCATTTATCCAGGTTACTTAACTGAGGCTGACCATCTTAAATATGAAGCAATGACAACAATATATACCAAAGGTATGCTGTTATTGGAGCTTATAATCATACTAGCACACTGAATTTGTTTTTTGTCAAATGTCCACTACTTTTGCAATAACATCCTCCTATATAACACAAAAACTCTTTCAACATTGGAGAATACATTTTTCACGCAATTAACATGCAAATATGCTTCTGACATATAAAAGCATATCAAGGTTAAATGGTTGAGCATGAGTCTGCGTGTGTAGGAACTGCTCAAATTTCACTCGCCTTTCTTGGGCAAAGAGGTACTCCTCATCGTGTATGTCAGCTTCCAGTTCCTTGAGTTTGTCCTCCCGACGGTCCTTGAGGTACCGCTGCCTGGAGCCCTTCCTCAGCTCGGGGACCAGCTTACGCCGGTCCTCCTTGGCTTGCTCCAACCTCCTCTTAGCCTCCTCCATGGCCTGGAGATGGAAGGATGGATGGGTAGATGGATGGATGGATGGAGGGGGAGATGGATGGAGGGATGGATGGATGGATGGATGGATGGACGGATGGATGGATAGATGGAGGAATGGATGGAGGGGATGAATGGATGGATGGATGGATGGATGTGTGGATGGATGGATGGGTGGATGGATGGATGGATGCATGGATGGATGGATGGATGGGTGGATGGATGGATGGATAGATGGATGGATGGATGGATGGGTGGATGGATGGGTAGATGGATGGATGGATAGATGGATGGGTAGATGGATGTGTGGATGGATGGATGGGTGGATGCATGGATGGATAGATGGATGGATGGATGGATGGGTGGATGGATGGATGGATGCATGGATGGGTGGATGGATGGGTAGATGGATGGATGGATGGATGGGTGGATGGATGGATGGATGGATGGATGGATGTGTGGATGGATGGATGGGTGGATGGATGGATGGATGCATGGATGGATGGATGGATGGGTGGATGGATGGATGGATAGATGGATGGATGGATGGATGGGTGGATGTATGGGTAGATGGATGGATGGATGGATGGGTGGATGGATGGATGGGTGGATGGATGGGTAGATGGATGGATGGATGGATGGGTGGATGGATGGATGGGTGGATGGATGGATGGGTGGATGGATGGATGGGTGGATGGATGGATGGGTGGATGGACGGATGGGTGGATGGATGGATGGGTGGATGGATGGATGGATGGATGGATGGAGGGGGATGAATGGATGGATGAATGGATATGTGGATGGATGGATGGACGGATTGATGGGTGGATGGATGGATGGATGGATGGATGGAGGGGGAAATGGATGGATGGATGGAGGGATGGATGGAGGGATGGATGGATGGATGGATGGAGGGAGGAGTGAATAGATGAAGGGAGGGGTTAAAGAAGACACAGATGGAGAAAAGCACAAAGGATATACAATTGTAGATTCATAGAACCATAGATTCTACTCCTTGAGGGTGAGTTCACACAAGATGTTCTCAAGACACCACATTCCACTGAAGAAACCATAGCATCAAGCAATGATTATCAACCCAGCATCAACAGTTATAAACTACTCTTAAAATATGCGACGCTTGCAACCTACTGGTTTCAAAAAGCCAGCTTAAACATCCAGAGGGTTAAAGTTATAACAGGGATTATACTGAGGTTTGTTGACTAAATCAAAATTCAAAATTTTCAGCTGATTTTGATACATGGAAAAAGTAAAATACATGCATGTAAATACTTGAGAAAAAAAGTCTGAAATTAAATGTAAATCTACAGAATATCATGCCGGTTATAAAGAAAAAATTCATCTCAGTATGACTCCTACACATGGTTAAAGGTGCATGGTCCCGGTGTTTTAGTCAAATGCGTACGCGGGCGCACGGCGCAAGTTTCATATAGAGACCTACGCTATTGACTCCTCTTTAGCGCTTACGCTTTGGCCCACTTTCCCCGAGTCCGAAGAAGTCCGATTCACTGTAGTCAGTGGTCGGATCACAGTTCGGCTCATGATTCGGCTGAGGGGGATGACAGCTTTAGGAAACTTCTTTTGTGATGTCATAATAACAAGCACATATGCACGCACCCTGGCATTACTACAGACTGCGTGATGCGCAGAGAAGACAACAAAGGCAACGTTACTTAGCAACACCTACGCACTTTACTCTTGATGACAGCTCAACTTCGGTAATCTTCGTATCAATGCTAACGGTGATCGGCAGTATCATCAACACTACACTCTACACTACCGGGACTATCTACCTTTAAATCACCTGTCATGTCTGCAGCACGATGGATGTGATCTAAGCACATAAAGTAAAAGGGAGGATGCGCCATTGCTCTCACCTTTTTGCTCCCTTTGTCTGTGATCTTCTTTGTCCGTTCTTTGTCCTTGTTCCGGAGTCTTGCTGCGAAGGCATCTCTTTCCTCCATGTCCTTCCTTCTCTCTCTCTCTTCATCTTCCGTATCGTCCGACTCTGAACTTGGCTCCCTCTTGACCTTTGCTGGTCTATTCGGTTGAGAACAAATGGGAACAAGAATGCACAATAATAGGAATTACTGGAATAGCAACAGGCACAGGAAATCCATGTGCCTGGCTGCTCGGAGCAAGTGAATTCCCTTTATGGTGGTTAAGATATGGCTGGCCATGAAATTATGATCTCTTTCATGATACATAGTATACAAACACACAGACACAGACAAACTGACAGACACACACATGCACTGTACATAAAATCGCCTTGAAATGCGATGACAAATATGCACACGACAATGATGTGCACATCATGATTTAACTTTGCCAAATGATGCATGCATTTGAGTTAATCCATGAAAGTAAAACCGCCAAACCCTTCACAGTTTACCTTTTAAACAAATAAAAGTGACCAATTTGTCACGACAGTTATAAATCACTTGTAGTATCATTATATATGTATTTCCCTGTTGACAATTCATTACAGACTTCAAGCTGTGAGATACTGTAAAAGTGGAAATTTTCGCGGTGTTGAAATTTTCGCGCATTTCGCGCAACCAGAAACTAGCGCGAAAATAAAAACACGCAAATATTTTTGCTTGCCATACGTTCCTGTGCGTGATGTTTTGATTCCGCGGAATTAAAAGCACGCGAAACTCTTCTGACCCGGCCTAGCGCGAAAAATTAGTCACGCGAAAATATCCACTTTTACAGTAGAGCACAGCAAAATCAATGGTGTTGTCACATCCCACACTTTCCCCACAGGTATTTCTCATGCACGCTGATCATGTATCAAGTCAAGTAAAATACTGCACAACACAGCCTAAATATATCATTGCTATCAAGTGTCTACAAGCCAAGTTAGAACACACTATACCTTTTGAATTCTGGCTCACTGTCTTCATCGCTGCTTTCTTGCTTCTGTTTTCGGATGTGTTGTCGCTTCGAAGATTTCTTGTTCTGCTTATCACAGGAGACAAAAGGGGGGGGGGGAGTGTATAGAATAAAGGAGAGAAAGAAATTTACAGTGTACAGATTGCTTCTGTTTACATTAATTTATCACTCAAAGGCTAGGAGTTCTAATCACTAGTGAGTAACAAATAATACACTTATCTATATATTTTTCTTTTGCTGTACCAACATTCATTTGTCACCAGCTGTTGTCTAACAATGAACACACCACTAACCAACAATGTGCATATTTTGGGCTCAACGCACATGAGGTCTGATCTACATCAGATTCAAGATCTCATCTGATCATGTCATCCTCTATTCAGAATGGTGGTTGTATTGCACTAGTCTACAGAAAGAATGGCAGATATTCTTTTTCATTGTGAAACTCATAACCCCACCCCCCCCCCCCCCCAAAAAAAAAAAAATGGTTTTCCTATTTATTTTCTTATTATAATTTTCTTCCTTTTTTATGGGAGGCAATTCCTATGAACTGTTCCCTCTCCAGGGACTTCACCCAAGTTTACCCAAGAGTAGACATCCCTACAACACTGTTTGTGTTTGCATACAGTACTTACATATTACCAAGGGTACTTATTATCTGAAAAATTAGTAAGTGCCCTGGAGCTAAAATGTAGTACAAGAAAAGGATCAACAATGATCAATTTATGAAATAGTATCTAGGAATTTTAAACTGTAGCATGTTTTATAGAGTAACAGTGAACATTTTCAGACCTTTTCTCTGACCATCTTGATAAGCTGTTCTTCCTCATCATCTTCCACTAGCTGGTAGGATCTGTTCTTCTTTTCCTGCTCCATGGCCAGCCTTTCCTTCACTCTGTTTGGGTTCTCTTGTTGCTGCTTGCGTGGCATCTAAGTTTGTTTCAAACACATAAAACAAAAAACAAGCTCCCTTTCAATAAACAATACCTGGGGGGCATTTCATGAAGGAACTTGTCGGATAAAATATCTGACAAGTCAATTATATCTGACAAGTTTTGAGAAATTCTTTAGTCTGATTGGCTGATTTTTCTGAACTTGTCGGATATAATTGACTTGTCGGACATTTTATCCGACAAGTTCCTTCATGAAATGCCCCCCTGATGTCTTTTTATGCTCATGAATGAATGAGTTTAATATCAGTTTTGGAAGCAAATATGAGATGGAGGCAGTACCAGAAGTTTGAAAAAGAAAACATCAAGAAAAGAGGTATGGTTCATTATTTACTACGTATAGAAAAAATAAACAAGTGAATGTTACCTTTGAAGAAATGTATCAATGAATATGTACAGTGTACTTGTACTATTTTCTTCTTAAGCATCTATGCAGTTAAAAACTCCAGTAGAACTCTTTAATCTAAGATCAATTCATTCCTTCAACATCAGTCAGAAAAACATACATGGGTCTGTATGGCACCCAAGGAAAATGGTTACCCTACCAAGGAACTTACTCGGTTGAAAAGGTCATCTGCAAATTTGACCACTGCATCTGAGATGTCAATTGTCCCAGTTTCCTGGATCTTCTGCACCAGGTCAGAGCTACTCCTCGACCGCTTCGCCAAGCCGATGAGGAAGTCAGCGACGTATCGGTCACTGATTCCAAGGACATCATGGAGTTCATCTTTGACCCACTGCTCAGTGCTTGCCATGATGACTCCAATGTCATGAGTCAGAGTCACTCTAAATTTCTGAAATAATTAGAAAATGGGTTTTATTAGCGAACCAATTTAAGTTTCTTTATGAATTTAAATCTAGATTTCTACTGTCAGGTCAAGACAATGTTTGTTGGCAACACTGATAAGACTTAGCAATGATAGTGATAGTGTCATCAGTAGAGCCAGAAGTTGTGAGAAGAGACTTTTCTTATTCCATTTAGACTAGAACTGGAGAGTCTAGAATCAGAAATCTAAAATCTAGATTTCTAAAATTTACTGTTTGGTACCTGTGTAGTGAGCACTTGCACTGCATTGTAGTTTAACAATGAATGTAAAAGATAATCACACTTCCAACAATCTCTTATGGAGTGTGAGCTGTTCATGAGCAGTGACACTTACTTACATTTATCTAATACAATATCGCACCACCACAACTCGCAGTACAGTTGTAGATCTGGAGTAAAGCCCCCAGTTTTCAGCCGCCTCCAGACTCCGGACACTTATAAATCACTTATTGTAAGCCAGCAAATTCTACTGTCACAACACATGCATATCACATCATTTCACATACTTGCACAGTCATTCACAACAGGAAAGTGCCCATAGTCATCTCCAAAAACCCATCTTAAATCTTGAATTTCACTGTCAAAAACACAAGATCGGCGCAACTTTTCCAAAGCACGCACAAATTAAGTTCCGCATCAAGAATCGGGGTCGCTGAAACAGCGCTAAAGATTGAGAAATAGGCTCTTCTGTTGCGAGATTTTTCACATATCGCAAGCTGAAGCGTGATGGTATCCTCAAAAACACAAAACTGTACATGCCGTGCTGATGCAGTGACTAAATGTACAGGGGTTGAATGCAAGTGCCGACTCACCGAAATTCAGACACATACGGGCACCGCAACATCCCCAATGCAACCTTGTGCCAACAAGGTATGGTGCGGCACATTTTTCAGCGGCCTTGCACGCATACTGACATTGAATGCGCATAATGCGTGTCCGGATTCTGGAGAGGCCGGACGGATTCTGGTGGATTATCAAGATGGTAATTCTGTAAATGGGGAATTTTTGGAAATTTCATGATGCATTTAACAAAATCAAAATTGAGATAAAAGTATGGTTCTAGTTTGATATAGATCTAGAGGTCTACATTTATGGCATTGTTGTCTTGTTGAAGATATAATTTAAATTTACTTAAATTGTAATGTAGAAATATAGGGTAACAATTCGGTCACTTAAGCTTTTTTGCAATATTTTTCAAACTAAAATAATACATACATACATCATATCCACAGCAATGTATGTGAAATATATCAAATTTCTTTAATCTCAATTTTCATTTTGTTAAATATCACACAGAATTTCACAAAATCCCAAAATACATCACCTTGAAAATTCCCCAGAATACGGTCACCGCGACAGGTATTCGTTCACGCGATATGTGCGTTCAAAGTCTATGCGTGTTCAAGGCAGCTGAAAAATGCGCCGCACGCTACCTTGTTGGTGCAAAATTGTATCGGCGACATTGCGGCGCCCGTTGGTGACCGAATACTGGGGAATCGGCACTTGCATTCAACCCTTGTACAATGAGACACTGTATCGGCATGTAAGGAAATTTTGTTTCTTCTTTTGCGTTTTTGAGGATACCATCACACTCCAAGCTTGCGATAAGCAAAAAATCCCGCGAGAGAACGGCGTATTTTTCGATTTTTAGCGCTTTTTCGGCGACCCATACTCTTAAAACTGGGCTCAATCCACGCGCGCTTTTGGAAAGTAGCGCCAATTCCACACTTTTGACGGTAAAATTTGGGATTTTGGATGGATTTTTGGAGGGGGCTAAGGGAGTTTCCTGTTGTGAATGAGTGTGCAAGTATGTGAATTGATGTGATTTGCGTGTGTTGTGACAGTTGAACTTACTGGCTGGTGACAAGTGATAAGTCAATGACCGAATACCAGTAGCTCACCGAATAACTGGTAGATGTCTACCCTTACCCTAAAGTTTTTTTATTTTGAGTAGAACAAATATTGCAGAAAAGCTGAAATGTCCGAAAACTGGTGGTTTTACTCTAGCTACTGGCAAGCTAGACTACACGTAGATTTAGTTCAAATTGCACTAATAAAGTTTTAGTTCTACGGGAAATTACAGAATACCGGTTTTGCGTCATATAAATTAGCATATTGGTGCGTATGAGCCGCCTCTGGCGGCTCTCCCTTAAAGATGAATTGGAACGGCCGTCAAAAAGTAGGTTGAGCACACAATTTTTATGAAAATTGAGTGGTTTCGGAGAAAAACTGCTCTAAATCAAGATAACTCGAGTAAATGGACGATAAAGAAAATCGAGCCAATTTTGACGGAACTATTTTAAACGTGATGACGTTATCACAGCTGGCAGTCCTTCTTCCTTTCACTCTTTTCGACACAAGTCATTCACAATCAATCACACTACACTACTCACTAGTTTTTGGCAAGGCAGCGCGTATATACGCGTATTGTCAAGAGACAATTGCGCGCTCAACTGCTATACGGGTACGTACTGTACACTGTACTAGTAAACATACGCACGTTCTGCAGACTTGCGCTCTCCGTGATTGGTTGCCGGTATTCTGTAATTTACCCTAGTTCTATAGTATTTATACAAGTTTGTTGCAGTGTTGGAGCAGCATTTGCGCATTAATCATCTAACAATACATGAATTGTAACGAGTGGGGCTATACTGCAGCTCAATGTTGATATTTTGATACAAAAAAGAACGACAAAAACCTCCGATTACAAACAATAAGCACTTACAGCAGCAGTGGAAAGTCGTAAAGAATGGGGAATATAATGAAGACATCTTACCAATCTTACGAAATAATAACACAAGTAGCGTGCAGAGCAGAGGAACTCGTAGGCTATCTTGCCGAATAACGTACGTCGAACGTGTGTTCATTCGTGTAAATGACTTCCCGTGACGTCACTGCCAGGGCACATAGTGCCAGACAGTTTGATCCCAGAACAGTCCGACCCTAAACTGCTCGGCTCGAATACCAAAATCCCAAATCCATTACACAAATTGCTTCAAGTTCCGGTGATGTCGTATGCAAACGTACTTTGCCCTTGAGAGTTTTGCAAGAGGTAACTCCAAAATAGCTTTATTTTCTGAGAGTGTAGCCCCAAAGTGAACAGTAGGGCTTGCAATTGGAGGCATCAACTCGAAATTTAATAGGCAGAGTACTTTTTTCATGTATTTTGGATCAAAAATGTACTAGTAAACAAAAGAAAGGAAATGAGGCAAGAAGTCGTGTAGTGGATGTGACGTTGAGGAAGGATCAATACAGTGATACTGTTGAATCTCCAGCAGGACTCGATAATGTCACAATTGCTTGAGCAATTTGATCACAGTTCTCACAAAAGACGATGCACTTATTTGAAAAATTTAATAAGTGACATAATTTTACAGATTATATAGTGCGAGACATACCAACATTCTAAAATAGTTGAAAATGCATAATCATAATTCCTTGAAGTTCTTTCAATCAATTACTAGATCTAGAGCTTGAAATAATCAAATTTTTGATCCTAACATCCATGATCCTAACATCCAAAATACTGTAAAACATGATATATTCGCAGCATGAATTTTTCGCAAATTGGAGTCGACGGCCCTTTTTGGGGCATGAAATTTTCGCGAACTGCCACTGGCATTCAATGCATATAGAATAGAAAAGAACTTTCGTGTGCATTTTGATTTCGTGAATCTTCGCTCTTGCGAAATTCGCGAAATTGAAATGCATGCGAACATTCCTCGTTTTACAGTAGTCTGGAATTGACACTGTAATGAGTGTGTTTAAATTTCAAGAATATTACGCTAAAACACCTGGGACTGGATAATGATTTCGTAGTTGCTTTTTATTTGTGAAACAAACTGTACCCCAATTTATTTGTAAATGCTTGGGGGCTCTGTAGTAGTGTTAATCTTGTCCTGCACTTCCTCCACATCTTTTATGTGGACAGACAATATTCAAACAAAACTTTTATTATAAGATTTTTTAAATAACAATAAAAGTAGTGCATAAAATTTTATCACGAGTATTTGGTGTGGGGAAATTAATCTCGAAAATGAATTCATAGGAGCCTACAGTGCGGGCAGTTCTACAGTTCAAACCGTGATCATATATTTGGTGCATGTTGAGTGTTTATGTTCTTTAAAAGGAAAAAGAAAATTTTAATTGCTATTTCCAAAATTATAGATGGGCTTTACGGCTTTAACTCTCCGTATATACCGCACCGAATTCAGAATTTAGTCGAGCTTTCTATTTGACTACAGTAATGTACTAATCTCAAATGGATCGATGTGTCAAAGGTAGGTGGCCTACTGCTACCAACGGTTGTCCTGTATGAGGGTCGAATTAGATCGGTATCCAAAACACAGCAACGGCGCTATCGCTGAATTCGCTATTCGCTAACAAACGAACCGAAAAGTGGAAAAGGACGTTTCAAGAGGAGAAGTGAGATTAGATAAAGATGACCCACCAGGCAGCTGCTCTCCAGAGTTATAATAACGAACTTGTAAAGTGTGAGTATGCCCATGTGCACACATTCTCTATCTAAAGCCACATTTGAATAAATTGTAGCTTTTTGCGTTCGTGGCCGTGGTAAGCCGAGCCGAGAAGCTCGCTTCACCGTGTGTATCTCGTGGTCCCATGTATTGATAATTGTGCATGTGCTGTTTGGTTAACAGCAGGGCAGGGGTAGCACACCGGTGCCCTGGCCCTGTTGTGTTATTGTTGTGGTCTTGAACAGCCGCAATGCTGGCAGCAGCTGGCAGAACCACGCATCTTATTTATGTTACATCTTATTGTGCAGTCATAGTTACACCATATGATGACATAGATGGTATCCCGGGGTACCAAATAAAAATCAGCCATTTTGTTGAATTATTATTATTATTATTTTTTAAAGGTTGTAAAATTACCCTGGTCCTGGTGGCCTGGGCCAGCTTGGTTGCCAAAAAGTGGAAATTATTTTGGTGCTGGAGCTAACAGCACTAGCTCTAGCCACTGCATTGCACTGCACTGAAGCACACGATATTGCAAGCACAGCACAGCGTGCCATGCATGCATACATACAGGTAATTAGTATAACATGCAGTGGCATGGGAATGACTACATGTAAAGTTTATGTACACGCACACACAGTGCAGTGCATGCATTTCTCTGCGGCTGTCCTCGAGTGGACGTGAGGTGGCGCTACACAACGTGGTACCTCGGGTACTACGGTACCCCGGGGTAACGCATGATGCATCATATGATGATACAGTGCTACATTGAGAATGCATTTCATGTAAAATATAGCTCTAGAACTAGAGGGTTGAATAGAACTAGACTGTAGATAGGAGAGTTGTCTAATTTAAATTAAATTTACATTTTGATTTGGAACAGTAAAACCACCAGTTTTCGGACACTTAAGCTTTTCTGCAATAATCGTTCAACTCAAATAATACATACAAAATTATAATATCTAGAATCTATAACAATGTACGTTAAATAAATTTATATCAAATTACTTTTTATCAATATTGATTTTGTTAAACAGAGTGTTAAAATTTCACAAAATCCCCAAATATTATCACATTCGTAAAATTCCCCAGAGTTCAGCCCCTGTACATTTATTCACTGCTTGGGCACGTATGGAGATTTTGTTTTTCTTTTGTGTTTTTGAGGATACCATCACACTTTGAGCTTGCGATAATCTAAAGATCTCGCAACAGAACGGCGTAATTTTCCAATTTTTAGTGCTTTTTCGGCGACCCCAATTCTTAACATGGGACCTAATTTGCACGCGCTTTGGAAAAGTTGTGCCAATTCTGCATTTTTGATGGCGAAATATGGGATTTTAGATGGACTTTTGGAGATGACTCATAAAGGCACTTTCCTGTGGTGAGGGGGGGG
The DNA here is from genome assembly GCF_964275005.1 of Diadema setosum. NCBI lineage: Eukaryota > Metazoa > Echinodermata > Echinoidea > Diadematoida > Diadematidae > Diadema > Diadema setosum. The sequence goes on from NC_092701.1 coordinate 9,134,646, forward strand.
GGGGGGGGGGTTACTCTAGTCTAATTAAATCCTACGTTTCCTTTGTTTGCTTCTGTAATCTGAAATTCAGGACTAGAAAATTACAGAGCATATGGAGTCCTGATTGTGTGAATGACAAAGTTAAAATGTGAAAATGCCCACCAAGTCTTGGGACAGATTAACAGTTAGAGTAAACAACTCTGTTTGCGGCAGGGTGCCTACTGTATTTCTGGCAGGGCACTTTCATTCATCAATAAAACAGCTATTAAATTTGCTTTGGAAAGAGTTCCATACCCCAGCTATGCTAACAGTCTACATTGTAGGAGTAGGCTTGGTCTGAAGTTCACATTAACCTAGGACACTGAGATCAATCAAACCCTAACCCTAACCCTAAATCTAAACTCTAACCCTAATGCTAAAGCCACCTAAATTTAATCATATCACTACTGAGGGGGGGGGGGGGGGGGGGGGGGGGTACATGTGGAACTCTTGCCTTTACTTTTCTCTCAGTCTTACGTGATACTAGTGCACTTTTCTTGAGGCGCTGCAGTTGGTTATTGCAGCTTGTGAAATCTGCCACTGATTTTTTTTTTTTTAAGTTTTTTTTTTTTTTTTATTGATGGGTCCAGTAGTACTACATAGTAGATTGTTTACTATCCAAGAAAAGTCAGAGACTTGGATATGGCAGCAGGTTTCCTGAGAAATCCCTCTGGGCATTATACACCAATCGTAGTTCCACACCAATTCATTCCCCTCTCATCATGCCTCAGGTATTGAGGAGCTGTGTGTGAAGCGGGATGACCTCCACAAGCAGATCAAACAAGAGGAGGAGGAGAAGAACAAGATCCAGAATGACGTCCGCATACTGACCGAGAAGCTGGCCAAGGTCAACGAGAGCCTTGCCAAGAAGATCGCCACGAGGAATGAGTATGACAAGACCATCAGTGAAACCGAGGCTGCCTACATGAAGGTTTGTAATAGCTGTCAAGGTTCTCTATTGTATGTTACTATGGCAACGGATTCATCCAGTCTTAGTTTACACTGTCGAGGCGGGGATGGCAGAGAATTGTATATGTCATATATCTATGAGCTGAACATTACCAATTTGTCACTCTTTTATCTTGAACTTTTTCTTCACTCTATTCATTTTCCTTATTTCAACCTCTTCTTCCTTTTTCTACACTGTACCTTTTCTTCTGCCCCCTTCACAATACAAGCCACTGTCTGTGTTTTGTTTTTGTATACCATGTCTGCTCTAACTTGTTTGATGATTATTACCAACTTAAAGGGTTTGCTGTTACATTTCAGTGTCTATCCTAGGGAGACCCCTTTGAAGCATTGCTTTTGCTTTTACTGATTTTGTGATAAATCTGATTACTGTAATTCATGTTATTTTTTTTTTTGATATCACAATAAATATTATTATCACAGGTGTTGTAGTCATCATTAAGATTGCCTCTATTATCAAAATTGTGTTCATCTGCAATATTGTTCAGGTTTCAGATTACCGAGAGAATTGTTATATCATTGAATTGTATGTTTCTTGTTAAACTCTGTGCTCGTGTTACTACAATGTATATCATGTATTGCCAACTCCGTATGCCACACAAAGGTACCCAAGTCACATCTTTTTGATCTGGAATAAATGCTGATATAGTCACAGATTAGTACAACTCTTTGCTCAATAGTGCTGATAGGTCATGAAGCAATGACTTCAACATCTGTGTGAAGTATTAAAAACAATGTAACATTAACAAGGAAAATGGTGGTATGGTTCAGTTACAATAATCTTGACACGTAGTGAAATAAGCTCAGAATTTAACAAGGAACATACATGTACATAGTGATATGGCAGTTCGCTATTGAATTGTGATTTTGATTTCCGTTACTGCTCATGTTATTATATTACCATTATCATTTTTTTGTGTGTGTGTCACTCCGAATATCATGTGAATATCATTATCTTTGTTGTAGTCATCATTATTATCAGGATCACTGGTTTTATAATATTCTGTAATATATTGTTCATGTTTCAGATCATCGAGAGCTCCCACTCCCTCCTCAACGTCCTTCAGAAAGAGGCGGCAGTCCTGAAGGATAAAGGAGTGCCCGGATTCACCAACGTGTCGTCCACAACATGATTGGATCCTTTGCATCAAGACCTCATCTATCTTTCTACTGTATATGTTTGTGTATATATGAATATAGGCTGTTCATACTTTGTTGTAGATAACTTAATAAAGTGTACATTTGATACAAAATTTATTGATTAATGTGTGGATATCTTCTGTCTAAGCAGCTTCATGTGTGCCTTGATTTCAGTGGTCCAATGTTTATGATAAAATGCATTGAAAAATTCATCATGAGCAGCAAGACATATTTTGTCATTAAAGCCCAGTGTTGAGATACTTTTTCTGAGTATGGAAGTTAGAATTATGGAAAGTGGGAATCCCCCCCCCCCCCCCCCAAAAAAAAAAAAAAAAAAAAAAATCCGTTAAAGAATTTATGTCCTGTAATAGTAAATTAGCCACCATTTTTTTTCACAAAATGATAAAACTCTTGAAAGATTATCAAACTTCAATGTAAACAAGGTTCCTCTAGTAATTTTGTAGGGTATGAGTATTTTTTTTTTTCAATTTCTAAATAAGTGATTGAATAATTTTGACAGCAGGTCACAAATATTATTCTAAAAGGATAATGTACCTCTTGAGTGGAAGTTACAGTATATGGTGTTAAGAGTATCAAAACATTGACGATAGATATCCAATCAATGATGCAGTATTATCAATATGATCAATCATCCATGATAATCAATGATTGAAAATGCTACATTAATGACACCAACCTGAAGAGTACCCCCAGAGCACTGTACAGTGATTGTCATGATTACCTGATTAATATTGCATGCATAATCCTCCACAATTGTTTTCTGTAGAAAACATTCTTGAGTGCAAATCTTCAAAGACGTACATACATGTACATACATGTAACCGCCATAATCTCATTCTTATTTTTTTTTCCGTTTGTTCATACAGCTACTGAAAATATCTAGGCAAGTGAACCTATGTTACAGTGTCAAGACAGCTGCAACTATTTTGCATTCCTATGTGACATTGTTTGTGATGATTTACTGGCCTTCAAATTGATAACTTGTAGTTCAGAATTGATTTCTCTCATTTGTTGCAAGCAGTTATGATTTAGGGCTTAAGTCACAAGAGTTCTGATTTGGTTTCCCAATCAAGTGATTAGAATAGGGCATTTGTGGGTTTGGTTTTTTTTTACCCCTCCTTATTCTTACTTTCCATTGTCCAAGGTCTTTATGCAACCACTGCTGTTTTCTAGCAGGTTTGTTTGGGTGATATACTGTAGATCGTTTGATTGTCCAGTAGTTGTGCATTAATCACAGGGAACCTTGTTATAAGGAGCTGCTTGGAACCATGGAAGTTTCCTCGCTACATCGTGTGTCTCATGTCAGGGATAAAAACAAAAGAATTTAAAAGGAATGGAACCTGCAGAACTACCTCGTTGTGTACACCATCAGGTATCTCAGTATATCTGACATCCTTATAACAAGATTTCACTGTATTATGGACCACAGTATGGCACTGATTTAGGAAAAGAGCTTTTCATTCTTGTGCAGTATGCATGTGCATTGCTGTCAGAGTTACCTTTCTCAACCATTTGCACCTTGAAAGCTTCTCTCTTTGCACGCCAAAGTACATGGTTTCTGTAAAAAATTTTTTGTCATCATATTCATAAATACAGCATTTGTACTTGATTTGTAAATGTGTTGAATTCAATCCAGCAAACACTGTGTGCACTTATATTGAAAATTGATATTTAAATCAAGTTTGTCATGTTATTGTTATTGTACAAAGATGCTCATATGAGAAGTATTGATCTCTGGTGAAATAAATCTATGAAATTTTGATGATATACCGTACGCTGTTTATCCATGTTGGCTGTATGCAACAAAACTATATGTATGATACCACATGAATGAAGACAAACATCTACTATGTACATTTTTGTAACTGTAGAAGTGGATATCTTTGTGTGAGTAATTTTTCACACGCCAGGTATAATGAATTTTGCATGTTAATATAATAATAATAACCAAAATATTAGATAGCGATTATAACACACACACAAATATTTGAATGCTTTATTTTCCCGCTAGTTTCTGGTTGCAAAAATGTGTTAAAATTTCCACTTTTACGGTATAATGAGAGTGTGTTTTATATATGGATATATACATGTATATATGTACCTACAATGTATATATGAAGAGTTTGTTTGCAAAAACCGATAAGTCCATATTTGCCAAATGGAGATATTTGCGATTAAAGGTCGAGAAAAATAAAGAGAATAATAAGAAAATTTTTGCTTCTTTTGACCATAGCTTCAAAAATATACCTTTATATGTAGTGACCAATATATCATTTAAAAGGTATTATTTTCTACTTTATGACAAAGACCGTACTTCAAAATCTTCAAAAATGGACTTATCGGTTTTTGCAAACAAACTCTTCATATAGAGAGAAGATGACGAAGTAGGGCAGTAATGCATTTCAGTCCAACAGTGCTAATTATTCAAACCAAAATTTCAATGTATACATGTACACGCGTCTTCTTCAGGGTCGACATGAATAATTGTTCATGTCGACCCTGAAGTAGACGCGTCCATGCGTCGAAAATTTGGCTTGAATAAATAGCACTGTTGGACTGAAATGCATAATACTACCCTACTTCGTCATCTTTTCTGTACTGGTACCAACACGTGGACTACAAATATCATTATATAGTGTATATATATATATAGACGATGAAGACAAACAAGTTGACGTAATGCATTAGATTCCAACTTCATTTATTTGTTAACCAAATTTTCGACCCTTGCACGGATCTTCCTCAGGGTAACAGTGATTGCTAGCTCAAACTCTAAGCTGACAACCAGGCGGATAATAATACCATTATATATATATATATATATATATATATATATATATATATATATATATATATTTATATAGCGAAGAATCAAGAAATAAACTAGTAATGCATTATTTCGCCAATAAGAATGAGTTTATTGAACAACTCAAATTTTCGGTGGCCTCCACCTTCTTCAGGAGTCTCGACGGGGAATGTCAATACCAAAACATAAATTGAACATGAAGAGCGCGCACTCATACACAGAATTGGTTGCTATGAGAGTGCGTACCCTTTACAATGATGTTGCCATGTAGACGCAATGTAGTCAAGGTACCCCACGCATAAGGAGGAGGACATTGACATGTTTATTACGTAACAATGGTATTAAATTACTTTGTATTATCACATGTTATGATATCGACATATGTACTCATCAACGTACCATAAGTTACAAAATTAGGTTAAAGAGCGCTCCAACAATTAAATTGTTTCATTACTTAAATGGAGTCTCGACATTCCCCGTCGAGACTCCTGAAGAAGGTGGAGGCCACCGAAAATTTGAGTTGTTCAATAAACTCATTCTTATTGGCGAAATAATGCATTACTAATTTATTTCTTGATTCTTCGCTATATTGGAGCCAATACGTGAATTCGCAATATATTTATATATATATATAATGGTAATATATCTATATTATTATGTATATAATAATATATATATATTATTATATATCTTGCACATATATGTGCAAGATTTGCTGTCAATATATATATATATGTATATATATATATATATATATATATATATATATATATATATATATATATATATATATAATATATATATATATTGTAAAATAAAGATGACATGAAAGTGAAATGAGAATACAAAACATTTCTGAAGCACCATCACAGAAGAAAATTGTGAACTATCACTCCACTTTAACATTGAAGGAAACAGGAAGAGACATACATGATGATACAATGTATCACAAAGACTACAGTTAAAGCTCTCGAGATATAGTATCTTTATTTCACTTTATTTTGTAGTTGTTTTACTTCTGCACACACGTAAGCATGCCTTTACATAAAGATGTACAATCATGAAATGAATAATATAATCTAATGAACACCGAGGTCAAGCGATGAACTGTAAGAGTTCAAGCATGTACACTTTCCTTCACTCTGACATGTATACTAATGCAGTCGACACGGTGGCCCACATGTTTCATCTCTATGGTAACATAGATCCTCAGTCCTGTCTTTAATAGTCGAGCTGACCTAGTCTTAACCAGTTCTTTATCATTTGCACAGTGGACATCTTTGAGGGATTAAAATCTCATAAATACATAATTTGGCTTTCAAAATTTAAAATGAAAGGAAAAAAATGTAGGAAAAAAAATTATCTACTCAACGAGAACAATGATGGTGGAAAGTGTGAATAAAAACAGAATACACGGTACTCTCAAGGTAATGGGAAACACTGAAAAGAAGATTGAGTGAGCATTAGGTAAAACAGAAGATAAATGCTAATAGGAAGACAGAAAAGAAAAAAACAAACCTTTGTATTAGGAGTCAAATCTTGTCTGATGGGTTTCCGAAACTTGACTAGAGTACATACTGTACAGTGCACTCCCGTTATAATGAACACGGTTATAATGAAATTCCGGTTACAACGAAGTAAAAATTCAGGCTGCAACATTATCCACACTATGTATTTTTACTGTTTATTTGTTCGGTTATAACGAACTTTCGATATAACGAAAGAAAAACTGCTGGTCCCGAGGACTTCATTATAACGGGAGTCCACTGTGTCTCAACTGTATCACGTCTTGTCAGCAATCCATAAACTAAGTGCTTACCAAAGATCTGGAAAACAGAGAAGTGGGGGAAAAAGAATAGGTGAAAGAAAGGATCCAAAGTCTTGGCCAACATCAATCCACACATAATCAGCACCATACGAGTGAAATTTCAGTATCCATCCCTTCCACTAACTTCCAAGCACATGGTACATTTCTGTACACAAACTCTACAGTCTCTGTCACTCTTGCTTTGTCTCCTTCACACAGTAATATTCACAAAAATCTAATAAGCACCAATTCAAAGATGATTGCAGATATAAAATCAAACACAATACACAAACTCAAATATCCTATGATACAAATAAAACATATAATCAACACCTTTTTTTTTTTTCTCATAAAGATGAAAATACATTATTTTCTAGCGTTATGCCTATCAAGTACAACTTCTCATAACCATAACTTGTAAACAGTCTGGAACTGTAGCACGTGCCTCTGAAATAGGAACTTCTGCATAAACATTTATCGGTGTAAGAATGAAGACTACTACAAAACTCTCACAGCAACCAGTGCACATTTGCTATCATAAGACCATAATGCGGTTAATGCCACTGTAAAATCCCTAGTATAAAGGCAGAGGGATAAATCTGAACATGGAGCTGGCCCGTTAACCCTTTAAGTGCCAGGGACTTTGGATAGTGTGTACAACTACATGTATGTGGGGTTTTGGTACCTTTTGGCACTCAAAGCAAGGGTTATGAGCATCTTGACCAAGACTCCAAATCATGGATCTTAAAAGCCATATTTTGCAATACATATATGCGTTTTTTTTTTCTTTTTACACATAGAAGTTGCCTCACTTTGATACTAGTACATCATCCATACTGAAATATTGATTATCCTTTTGTTATTAAAGTGCAGTGCATGAGAACAGTTTACAAGACTTCATGGTGCTTTGTGTAGTGACTAAATATATTTCATTCCTTTCCGCAGCAAGTCTGACAACATGACATTGTGGAGACAAATGGACACATTTGTGATAAAAGCTGTGTGGAAGTGGATAAAAACAAAACAAAACATAATGCCCTGAACTTAACCCTAATCAGGCTGGGGGGGGGGGGGGGCGGAATCCGCCCCCCTTGACGTTTCGCGCAATATCTTCGCAACGCGATAAGCTCCCGCCGCGATGTTTTATGACTTTTTTCTTTCAAGTCTCGCGCAACTTTTGAGACCCAAATTGTTGCGCCCGCGCGTACCGTTTTGACGCGACGCCCGTTCGAAAAAAATTTGTCGACCCCAAAATTGCTCCAAAACGTGATTTTGTGTACAAATCCAATGCAAATTGTGTTTTTTCAATTAATTCACATAAAAATTCAGGTCAAAAAACAAAGAAATACATAAGAAATTCAAAAAACAATAAAATACATAAGAAATTAATTTCGATACAGATTTTTTTTTATCCTATGTCTCAGAAGAATGATACAAGAAACATTTTTAAAAAGAAATTAGCTTAATTGCAGCATTAATAAGTGATTTAGAGCCCAAAACTGATTTTATGCATAAATTACAATAATTTATTAATATAAAATATAAGAAAAATTTTTCGGAGAAAGCAACCATACATTTTGATAGAATACGTCGCGGGCGTCGCGTGTGCCGATTTTTGGCGCAATCGCGTGTTCCATAGGCGAGATCTGAAGGGGGGGCGGAATCTGCCCCCCCCCCCCCCCCCCCCCCCCCCCCCCCCAGATATAGCATAGCCAAAAAAGCCCAGCCTGATTACGGTTAAAGTCCAATTCTGAGTCATAATTACCCCTTGAAGAATCATAATGCCAATCACTTGGCACACACAGACAAACCTTGACAGTAATGTGCTTTTTTTTTTCTTATCTTTTTTTTTGAGATAGAACCCCTCATAAGAAATTCTTCCATAAGTATCCACAATTTTTTTTGTTGTCTGAAATTGGGTGGTTTATCTTTGCAACAACCCTGTGCCAAAACATGACGAGAAAAATCCAAACATTACCTTCCTCCAAAGATCCAGGGTGTCTTTTTTTTTTCTGTCCAAGGAAAAGGGCCTTTAAAAATTTTCAGGGAATGATGTACTGTTATCACTACCACCACCACCTCCCCCCCCCCCCCTCAGCCCCAGAGATGAACTTGGGTGTGGGGTGGTACTGTAGCTCAATTCTTGCTGTTGTTGTTGTTGTTGCTGCATCAATGAGAGATATGTTTTTATGGCATAATAGTGATGCACCCGTAATCAGACCAGTAATGGTCAACAAATAAGAATGCCCTCCTGAAATTTGTTTTCGTCTTTTGCTTGTATTCAGTGAAGAGTTCCAATAACTATAATAGATTAAAACATGGCCTGATGGGCAGATTCTAGTGATGAACTACTGGTAAAATGAGCAGAGTGCAGTAGAAAGGGATTTTCTTTCATAATGCCTATTTCACCATTGTTAAAAAAAAAAAAAATAAATAAATAAAAAATGAGAAAAATAAGACAAGTCTGAGTAAAAGTTATTGTAGGTCAGGTGTACTTGCTCATCATGGTCTGTTCTTGCTAAATATTTGCAGTGACAACTTGGAATCAAGGTTTGTCTTATAGAGTCTAGATACACACCAATCACTGAGCAAAGTCCTTAATTAAATACATTTATTGTACAATCACCACCATCTCAACTAACTTGTTACCAGTAATCGTACCTTGATTATGTGCTCAATATCTATTTACACACTATGCGATTGATTCATAAATATTGAAATAACAGCTGTCAAGTCTACACATTCGTGTCAATAATCTATTTTCTACTCGATTTTCAAGGATTTAGTCATTTCTTTTCGTTTTCTTTCTTTTTTTCTACAAAAAATGTCAAGAATTATGTACACCAACTTACATTTCATACAAATCAGTTTTGATTTTATCACTGTATTGAAAATATGTAATTTATTCATGCCTTATGGAATGCAACATTTTCTTGGGAAAAAAGGTGACACATTGGAAACTCCACTTGCACAAAATATCAGGATTATTGCAAAGCTTGTTATTAGTGGGTTTTTTTCAACAAGTTTCCATGGCAACAGCAAGAAGATGACAATTGGTAATCACATCGAATTTCTCTTTGCATACATATATGCAACGGCAAATGTTATACGAAGATATACACAGATATTCACACCGGCGCCACAGAGACATCCATCCACACTGAAATATTGTCCGCTACAAAACAGCAACACTTTATCAAATACAATGGGACTAACATACTGATATTTTCTAAGCATGCCTGCTTGTTAGAGCATTCTGTGGCCTCTCCTCTTTTATCACAATCTGGAAGAAAGATCTAAGGTCAGATACACTGCAAAGTTATTGTAGACATACGGCCAAGTCTTTAGAGTAAAACCATTGCTAAAGGGGATAAAAGTTTCTCTCTGTTTCACTGCAGTGTGAAGGGAGATAAATATCATTAGTGCATGTTCAACAGAAATCACTCTCAAAACCAAAACAAATGTGACTGCAATATTACCCATATTACTCAAAAGTACCTTGTGCTCTTGCATAAACCATAGTCCCACATATCCAACTCCCTGTTATCAGTCTGAAACAGATTGTGATCTTCCAAAAATTCAAACTTCTGTATGGTTGATACACAAAGTTGTATGCCATAAAGGCGTGCTACTCAGCACCTCGTGAGAATTTCCGGGAATGCAAATTGGACTGTTTCTTCCAAAACAATTTTCTTTGTAGCAAAACTATACCAGTGTTTTAAAAAGATGAAAGAAGAGTTCTTTTTTAATCACCATTTCTGTTCATATGTCTTGTTTTGCTATATGGAGGTTTGGGTCTGTTTTGTGACTGATACAGGAACCAACAGCAAAGGCATGCACAGACATCAGCCAAAGGAGAACAAAGAAGGGTATTAAACTATAAAAACTGAATAATCACTGCTCATCGCACTGAAGGAGTATTAAAACCTATTGCTGCATGCCATTGGCCTTCTATCACATGCAGACAGGCATACATTATGATACGATACAAGAGCTAACTGCAATGTGGATAAATTTGAGTTGCTTAGGGGTTATTTGTAGTTTGGGTGTATGAAACACGTACATGTAAACTTGATCTTCTCTGGCTAACAATCCCAGACATCTTCGGTTCTCTCTTGTTCTATTCAAGACACACACACATACACTCACCCACACACTCACACACATTCCACGCTAATTGCATTCTGATTTTACAAGGTACCAGAACAATGTCAGTAAGACAGAGAAGTTTTGTTTTTTATACTGAAGAGGACAAGCATTTGACGCTGTCTACACAGAATCATTAATATCACATTACAGAAATGGAAACTTTGGCTGGTTTTAAAACAGCTCATTCAAACAAATGTCACAACAAGATACGACGCTACCCTCATGGCAAGAAAACTTACTTGACAGCGAATTCAAAGTGGCTGTTCTGAACAGCAATGAATGTACAGAAAAATAAATAGATCATTCTCTGTCCGGTGAATTGAAGGTATTTACAATTTATATTGGTAAAACATGCGAAACACATTGAAATAAATTGATCTTTACAAACTATACTGTTTTACTACTTGAGCAAGGTGCAAAATTGCACCCCATGAGTGGTGCAGCTGGAATTATCCTAACTTAGAGTCCATATCTTAAAACTGGCTAAGCTATTTCTGTCGGATATCATGCTCTACTCCAACTTCTGACCAATTACCATAATAACCTTGGACCTGCAAAGAATATATTCACAACAAGAAACTTGTATCTTCCGCGAACACGACATATTTACAAGTATAGATATGCAGTTTAAGTGTTCTTGGCTCTTTGTCGGTTACCCTTAGCAACAGGTTTAATATCCTTACAGTGCATCAGAAATGGAACATCGCGGAGAGAGTTTGTACTTACATTTCACGAAGTACTGCTGAAAGTTTACAAAAATATCACATCATTTGTCTCAATACACAACATTTTTACAATACACAAGGAGCAGCAAAATGCAGATGCGAGATTTAAATTCACATATTTGGCTCTTCTTTTCAATGACCGCAAAAGCACGGAGCAATTAATTGATAGCGTGACTGCCAATATGGCTTGTACTTTATGTCTTGCTTCCACGCATCCTATCATTTCATCGACAATCATCTTAAAAGTAAAGAATAAGAGAAGAGGAATATGTATACCAAAATTGGGAAAATTACCCAAGCTGATAATAATGTCCTTACAAGATAAGGGGCACTGCAAACGCTTTTCATAAATACTGACAACTCCGGAGTCATGTCATTCCTTTTAATAATTAGGAATATTTGAATTCTTTATATTTGAAATCTTTGAAAGTTAGGTAATATTTGAAATTTGTAAAAAAAAAAATTGAAATATGTTTGAACATCATGCGTGGTTAAGATGCTTGTTCAAAGTTTACACAACTGCACAAGTAAAAAAAAAAAATCAGCCTATTTTTACCTCTTAAAAAGCAAATTTCCAATGTACTTTGCATAAGTTTAAAACAACGAGATTATTGTCAACTTCATTATTTGTTTTGTTTTTTTATAGTTTTTCTTCTTTTAATATGTGCCAACTCCTCTGCAAATGTTGTTGCTGTTTTCATTACTCTTTTGATCTTGAAGAGAAAGGAATGACTTGGGCTTCCTTTCACAGCCTTAGATAATCATTATACATGAAGAGTTTTATCGCAAAATGGATCAAGCACCATTTTAAAACATTCGAAATTTATTCCATCATCTGACAGAGCCAAATAAAACCTTTCCAAACATATCGCACTTGTTGCATAACAAGGAATACCCTTTAAGTTATGATAAAAAATTGCTCACGCTTCCTTTTTGTTTTCTCTGTTTTTTAGCGCAGGTTTAATCACAAAATATCTCAAACTGACTACACCAGAGTTAAGTCATTTGTGATAAATCTCTTCATATACTTTCTGTGTCAGCCCATTGCAAGTTTCTAAACTGATCATAGCATGTTTTAGTAACTATGTACCCTTCTCATATTAACATACAGAGTGTATTTGCACTGATAGTAACCATACATTTCTCCTCAATGTTTTGTAACACATTTCCCCATGAACAGTAAGAAGTTGTTTTCAATCAATTTCATTCGTAGAATGTAATCAGTCGTAATTTATCACTTATAATCGTCGCATAAATTATTATGTCATTATCTATCCACACAGCTGGCATTTGACCTTGTCCACATGTCCTGAGCTGTTTATAGTACCTTTGGTGATAGGCCACACCTACTTTTTGCCGCTCCCACCTCTATGAATGTGGCCACGCCTCTTCACACATGATGCCCAGGTAGTCACGCCCCTTCTGTGATGTCCTCTATGGGAACTTGCATCCACACATTCTACAAGAACAAACAACATATGCATACCAATTAGTAGCATGTAAAGACAGACTCTCAAATGAATGGTACATGTAAAACAATTGTACAAGACTGGTCATGTCTCATTTTGTACTTGTCATTCACAGCAAATTTGACACAACTAGGACATGATAATGAATACCTTTACATAGCAGAAAATCATTTGTATTGATCAGAGGTTCTCTGTGAATACAACTACAGGCGACTCATGTTATAACAAATTTCCTGGGGCCAGCAGTTTTCTTTTGTTATATCAAAATTTGGTTATAGCTGAACAATGAAGTATATAAAGATATATGTAGACAATAATTTGGGGACCTGGATATTTTACTTCATAGTAACAAGAATTTCATTGTAGTTACAATGAAGTGCACTGAACATAAAAGTAATCACTAGGTTGTTATCTAATCAACACAATATCTATAGATGCCACTTCACTATCAGTCAAAAACTGAGGAATAAAGAGATTGATTTCACACTTTGGCTGATTAGCTCCCACCTTAACTGATTTTGATATGACTTGATTACTGTAGATTCAATTAGATTTGACTCAACTCCTGGTGTGATTATTACTTGTTCCAAAAATGAATGAAGATTAAAATCACATGTGTTCTCAAATCACTACTACCAAGGATGCTAAATGAAGCCACGCCAGCTATGTACGGCCAATGAGTATCCCTCAACAATGAATCACAAACCCATCAACTAACGATGAGTCGCAATTATTGAAGAAACGGTGGCAGATGCTAGAGGAGGAGAAACAGAAAGGGTAATGAATCCCATCGAAGGCCACTGTTTTTCCCAACAGATCATCAGACAAGAAAGTAGAAAACAGTCCAGGCAAATGACATTACCTCTCTGGTGTGGCATGTCCATCTCAATATTGACTCGTCGTCGCCATAGTAACCGGCACAGCTGACAACAGATGGTTGCTTGTCCTCCAGACTGTGGGGGGAAAGCAGAACACATATCATGACAAATGCTAAAATTAGAACCAACTGGCAATCAGTGGGCCAGACATGAATGTCATTCCGAAGTCTGTGAGATGAAAAACTTCCTCACTTACTGGAGCATCGAGTTACAAGAATGTATGTAATGTAAAGACCAATTCACACATACGAAAAAAGAGAAGAATTGTTTTAAGGGAGGATTTGCATGAGGGTCAATTTTGAAACATGCGCTGCAATGACAAAATCACCAGAAAGCATTAATTTCATGGAAACATGAAGAACTTCATAAATGATCACATTCTCAGTTTACATCTACCTTACTTCTTGCTATGTTAATTTTTTATTTTCACTGATTTTTATTCATTCATGTACTAACATCAGCGAGGGATGTTTTTCAGTTAGTCTGTGCAAATGTTCATGAATTACAAGTTGCTTTGCATTATAGAAACTGTGAGACATTAAACAGACCTTGTTAAGACCAGGATGCGAACTTGATGCTCCGATATCTTCCTCTTGGCCTCACACCTCAGCTCACACTGCTGGTAGACATCGATCTCTGAGGGGTCAAAGGTTATGCTGTTAGAAGACAGCATCGAGAGCCTGGATGAGCCACAATTCTCATCGGGTACCATCAGCATGTCATGAGCGGCCTGCCCCGCCCCATTTGGTACCTCGGGCGTGTCCGGTAGTGGGGCGTCGACCTTGGTGTCCACGCCATAGCGGGAGCCCCGTCTGGTCTCCTCCCGCAGCTCCCGGCTGTAGCGATACTTTCGCTGCTTCTTGGTGGATGTCCGGTGGGTCAGCTTACCTAGCATGGATTGCACCCTGTCCTTGGACTTGTTGTGGTGTGTGCCCGTCCTGCTTGGTGGAGATGTTGAATCTTCTCCGGACTTTTCGCTGGACGACGACTTGTGCCGCGGGTTGAGAAGCTTCTTCAGGTTGCGGGGGCTGTCCAGGCGCTTCCGCGTGTTCTTCGCACGGCGGCTCTTCATGGCAAAGTCCCGTGCCGCGTGCTTCCCGTCGCCGCTCTTGACGTCCGCGTCAAAGATAGCTGGCTCCACTTCGAGCGCGCCTTCGTCGTCCTTGCCGACAACGACAAACTCCTCCAGGGTCTTCGACTTCCTCATCTTGGATTCGGCCGTCTCGATGACGGGCAGCGTCAGCTCTGCTCGGCGGCTGTTGATGTTGTTCCCTTCCTCTCCCTCGACAGCATTCTTTGGTCCTTGCTCCTGTACTCCATTATTTTTCCTCTCCCCTTCCTCCTCATCATCAGACTTGAGCGCCTCTTTGCTCCCGCCCATCCCGCTGTCCACAATGTTCTCCTGAGAACTCCTCTCGGCTTCCGACATCTTCTCGTCTTCCGAACCAGTGCCGTCTTCATCGCTCTGGTAGACGACTCCTTCATCCTCATCTACATTTGACCTGACATCAAGCTCTTCTACAGACCTGCTGAAAAGAATATAACAATCAAAGTGCTCTTTATGTCAAATCAAGGCTTTGCATATTTCCATGTCAATGCTAGTCCATCCTGACATCATATCACAATTAACAAGCAACAGTCAGCTACTGGTATTAACCATGCACATGGGGCCATGTGAGAAAAAGAAAAGGAGACTAAATATCCATTTCATATTTAGCACAAATTTCACCACGGAGATCTTGTAGTATGAAAGGTCATGTTGTTAAAATCCTGTGTGAAATCCTGGGTGACTTTTCAGAAATTTAACCCCCAAAACAGTCCCTGTTGAACTCCCGAGTGCCCCTGGGAACTCCCGGATGATGCTGCAGTATGAAAGGCATCTCGAGTAAACTCCTAGGTGAAGAGTGAAGGTCAACACGCCAACAACATCTTTCGAGCCACTTCATGCATTCACCATAACATGTACTTCCACTGCAGAAAAGGGGACGAGAGCTCATTCAACCAAGAGCTCATTCACAAATTTTTCACAGCTGTTCCATGTTTGATTCCCCATCAAATCTCCCAGCTGATCCCTGCATGACTAGTGTGAAAGGGGTATTAGTAAACTCTTCGTCACATATAGAAGACACAGGTTACTCTTCTTGTTCTCACCTGCTGATTGGTTTTGCGGCTGGATAGTCCACCTCCACCACATCATAAATGGCCAGATGACCGTCAGCTGTGCCCACCCAAAGTGTGTTGTTGTAGGGCAGAACAGCAGTAATCCTAGACATGAGTGGCTGGTCATTCTTAACCTGAGAGGCAGAACAAAGACATTTCCTTTAAGTGTATCCTGAGACAGCTCATCAACTTCGAGGTGAAATTTCCCTAATCTTCAGGTATTTGATGGTACAGCAAATGTGATGCAGACAAGATACTACAAACATGTATCACTTTTTTTTCTCCAAAAAAAAAAAAAGCGTTAGCCGAATTCACAAGACACTGGTCCCCCCAAAATAAAAGAACTATCGAGCAGTAGGCCCCACACTGTTTTGAGCATTGACCTC
The DNA here is from genome assembly GCF_964275005.1 of Diadema setosum. Lineage (NCBI taxonomy): Eukaryota > Metazoa > Echinodermata > Echinoidea > Diadematoida > Diadematidae > Diadema > Diadema setosum. Next base: position 9,151,174 of record NC_092701.1, read on the forward strand.
ACAAAAAACCCTCTCTGCATGACTCCTACTGATACATATAATGCTTAGTGTTTGCATAAATTTTCTCTTTTTTCACCCCACAATCAGTGAAGTATGTTATGGAATAAATCGTGGTTGCCTAGTTGGGCAAGGGAGCAAAATTTTGCTGGCCAATGCAGGCTAGTCCATCACCCATCAGCTTCCTGCTGGATATACTGTAGATTTCAGTCACAATATGGATTGACTAAAGGACAAACTCTGACTGAGATGCAAAAGCTTTTCCATCCAGTACTCACTGCTCTACATTACCATATGCAGATTGACTAGCAGACCATGGCAACTATGGAAAGATACAACAATTGCTCCAGTATGACAAAGGACAGAAACAGAGAACAAAGTGTGACTACGCAAGTATTATCACCCGTTGAAGACTAGTCCTGAGTATACTTAGGCAGGTGTTTACGGATAATGTGTGATATAGTAATGTCCGCCCATCCTCAATGGGTTAACATTCCTTTCCATTGCATTCAGCACATTGGTCTCACCTTGTAGATGGGCATCTGGTCAGATGAAGTGTTGTAGACGAGGAGACAGGAGAGGGAGTGGACGTCCCAGAGGGTGATGTAGGGTGACCCCCTCATGGTGATCCACGCCCCCCTCTGGCTGATGGTCAAGCTCTGAATGTGGACATTGGTCTTCTTGGACACCTCAAAGCCATCAACAACGTTAAGGGAGCTGCATGGGAGAGAGAGAAGCATGGGGGTTGTTTCATAATTTGCAGACACCAGCGTTTATACCCCTGCAAGACGGCCTTTATTTCATTTAATCTCTCATACTTATTCTCAAGACTGAAGTTGAATAGGCCAGCATAACATTGCAAGAATCACTTAAAAATAAATCTGTACATTTCATGATAAAATGAATGTTGTTTCTTCACAATTCAATAGCTTAAAAATTGGATACAAATTCTATATACTGTTCACAATCTCCTACTCCCATGAAATTCTTTAAGAAATGATTTCTATTACAAATCTTTAGAGTTTAAAGAGTCTCCGATGAATTCTAGATGCAACAAATCTCCATCAAACTTACTCCGAGCTTTGTGCTGGCATGATCATGGAAAACTGGATATGTATTTATTTGCACAAAAGGTATTTTTCAACTCTTGAAAATAAAAGAGACTAAAGAAGATGTGACATTCAACACTGTACAGGGAATGGAACTCCAGGATTGATGGTGCTCAAGATACATTCTCAAGTGAAACCTTACTCTACTGAAGGTAAACGCCAAAGTTACAATGTACATTTTCATGCTTCAAGTGGTTACATTCCCTAAACCTTTCAACACAAACCCATACAATATGGTGACCACAATGACTCTGTTCTAAGAAAGGGGAAATCCCCATGTAAGTTTCCACACCACAAAATGGGGGAAATCCCCCCCCCCCTTATCTCATGTCACCCACCTGTTCAGTATGTTGACCGAGTTGCCCGAGGCACACCAGATCTGATTAAGGTCTGGCACAAGCTGGACACACCTGACAGGTGAAGCTCCTATGGCGTGGTAGAAGACTTCCGATGGCTGGGAGTTGCTGATACCCTGGATGGAGGGGGACAAGGAATTTGGGAATATCACTACTGTCAGGAGACGGCACTCTGTAATTTCTCGCTGTTTTGGCTAGGAGCTATTAAAGCACTTAACTCAGCATTTTATTCAAGATAGCTTGATCTTATTTGGATAAAACACAGAATCTCTGATGTCTATTAACTGCTGTGATCACGATTAAAAAGATCTCAGAACATATTCCTTTCATAGAGTATTTGGCTCTTGTGTATGGCAGCAATTTAATTTCAGAGAAAATGTGTATGTGAGCTTCAAGAATGATCAATACTGGAATGAGTGAATGCCAAATATTAAAATAAAATTGTGTACCATGGAGAGTATCATTAAAATTGAAAAAACGTGAAAGAGAGTAACTTCTTCTGAGTGAAACTTGAGTATTAGTTTTAGCTCTATTATTGTTTTGCCTGCAGGTAATCACATAACATTTTCGTCCATTTTTTGTGCTTTGAGTGCCGATGGGCCCAGAAACACCTAATAGCGCTGTACAGAGTGTGCAAAGTCCCTTTTACAGAAAGGGTTAATACCTCCATGACCGCTAGCGTGCCGTCTGCTAGTCCCACATACACATTTCTGGTGCTGTCTTGGTGGACCACACACAGCGGGGTGTCTCGCAGTCTCTCACACCAGAGCTCTTGCCTGAAATTACCAAGGAGACATACAGTAACATTAGATGTCAAACACACAGACATTACTCATGCTTCTATGTGGAAAATGAATAACATTCCTTGTATGGAAAGATTCAAGTTACAATGTACCTAATCTGGTACCAGAAAGAGAATCAAATTTGCAAAATGGCCAGCTATTGAAATTCAGTGTAATGTCATAATAAACTTCGGTTAAATGATCTAAGAGCAAATCTGCCAACCACTGACAGTCAGACATCCACATGACGTGATGCACATAAAAAACAACAACCCATATTTGATTTTTACAAAATATGAAAATGTTGAATACAAAGAGTACTACATTAAATTTCCACATAAAAAGCATATTTTTTTCTTTTGGATGAGGACAAAACATACTAAGGTCGAAACAGACTAGTTGGCAGCTGTGTCAAAAAAAGAAATGACACCTTAATAAAGCACAAAAAAATGTGGCAATCAACAGGTTAATAAAAGAGTATTTCATCTCTGTTGGACAAAGATTTACATACATGTAGATTCAAAATTCTGCCACTGTCACCATTTAGTTGGGCGACGAAAGAAAGATTACTTCACATCCGAATGCATTCACAATTCCAAACCCCAAACTTGGGACTGTCTTTTGAGATGAGACTTACTGAGTTTGCACATTGAAGAGGTAGAGAAACCAAGAGAGAGTTCCGAGTAGCACACAGTCTGGGCCAGCCATGGTCAGGCAGATCACACGGCTGTCCAACTATAAACAAAACAACAATGTATGCGGCGAATAGATCAATGACGAATATGGTAGACAAATTGTGTGTTGTTACAAACAGCATCACATAATTCAATCACAGCATCAATGACATTAACAATGGCTTTTGGTGTTAAACTGGAAACACAAACTTGTCGGACATACACTGGCCTAGAATCATTCAATTCTTATCTACTGAACAGTCATACAAGGCATGTGCCATTTCTGATTTCTTTTTGAACAAAAACAATGCAAAGCTGACCAAACAAATAGTGGCCTATTAATCAAAGAGTACACTAGCAT